>NC_092695.1:4411262-4548762 GCF_964275005.1 Diadema setosum | reverse complement strand
ACATGTATGGGTCGAGACATGGGGGGCACCTTGTGGAAATGTAATTTTGAGGGTGTCTGTGCTTGTGCGTGTGTGCGTGCGCTGTCAGTCTGCAAACTTAATGGGACTACAAATACATTACAGAATGTGACACATTCAACAACGCAGTCATTGATTAACATTGTAGGTTTTCCTTATACCGTATGTCCAAAAAAAAAAAATACAACGGGCCCCTCCGCAATGATATCTTTAAAAATAGTGAATCAATCTAAATACAAATTCAGGGTATGAAACTATAACTCATTGCCCACATCTTACAGAAAACCCCATTCGATTTGCTTCAGTGGTCAAATTTTGTAGAGGATGTCGGGAATCTCTTCTGTCCAAGTTCTGTCTATTGTTCACACACAAGATCATCGAAATGCTAAACTCGGAAGAATCTGATTCATGACATGCTTTACAACAATCCACATTTCTCTGTGGCCGCCACGGCCGCCACAGGCAGAATCAGAGTGGCTTCCATATCAGAAACGACTTGTATTGGCATCATATACATGTGTACCAAATATGGTGCTTTTACCATAATGTGCATGATTCACCCTATACAGTGCCCTATATCCGCTAGACTATTATATTGAATTATGGAATGACGGTGTAAAACGACAAATTACTGTCAGCAACATCTATTCAGGAGAATTGCATAACAATATAACAATAAAATCCGAGCGAGCGGAGCGAGCGAGCTTAAAAATTTTGACATTTTACAGTCCCAAAAATGAAAATAAGGGGGCGCACCGGGCTCAACTGCTGGCAATAACTGGCAGCAACATTAGGAGAATGGCATAACGATTCAGTGCGAGCAACACGAGCGAGCGAAGCGAGCGAGCTTGAAAATTTTGACATTCTACACCGAGTCCAAAAACTGCCGTTCGTAGCTATTTTTTTCGCTTTGGAAATTAAGGGGGAGGCGCACCGGGCTCAACTGCTGGCAATTACTGGCAGCAACATTAGGAGAATGGCATAACAATTAAATGCGAGCGAGCAAAGCGAGCGAGCTTGAAAATTTTGACATTTTACAGTCCCAAAATGCCGTTTGTAGCTATATATATTTTTTTTTTAAGGGGATGGGGTAGGGCGGCCAAGGCGCAAATGCTGGCAATTACTGGCAGTAACATTTTCTTTTACAATGGCATAACGATTAAATGCGAGCGAGCTTGAAAATTTTGACATTTTACAGTATGAAAATTGCCGTTTGTAGCTTTACTTTTTTCCGCTTTGGAAATTAAGGGGGGGGGGGGACGCACCGGGCGCAACTGCTGGCAATTACTGGCAGCAACATCAGGAGAATGGCATAGCGATTGAATGCAAGCGAGCGGAGCGAGCGAGCTTGAAAATTTTGACATTTTAAAGTCCAAAAACTGCCGTTTGTAGCTATATTTTTTCGCTTTAGAAATTAAGAAGGGGGGGGGGGGGGGGGAGCAGTGCGGGCGGAGGTTAAAACTATTTTCCGGGAGCGCTTCTTACGTCAGGTGTCATGTTAGTAACAACTAGCGGTGGGAGAGGGACGTATGGAAGATTTTTTTTTTCTCAAGGGGGGGGGGGGGGGCACACATATGATAATTACAAAACAAGAAAGAATTTTTTAAATGTTGCTTCAAAAGGAGGGTTGGCATTGGCCAGTTGTGCCCGCCTCTAAATCCGCCAGTGCTTAAAGCTAACATTTTGATATTTACACGATTTTCCATAGCCAAAGGCCTCTAAAAACTGCAACGGTTACCGTTGAATGCGGTTGAGATAATCTGCTCACATGCAACGAAAAATGAATGTCTAAACATTTGTTAGAATTACTAGTCTTAGCTAATAAATTTCCCTATTTGTATTATGTATATATGTATACATATATATATTATGTATATATATATAGTTATTTATTTCATTTCATTTAGTTGTTTTATTTTTATTTTATTTTTATTTCTTTTTTTTTCTTTTTTTTTTTTTTTTTTTGGGGGGGGGGGGGCTTTTTGGGGGGCAAAAATGCGTTTTGCCCCCCCCCCCCACTTTTTAGATTGGGAAGATATTTATTGGGTAAAAATGATAACATATGTATTCAAGACACATGAAAAGAGCTTGTTTCTTCAGGCGCTGACTCGCTGTCGCTCACTCACACACACAAATAAGTGAAGTAGCAGATGATGGTTTTGGATATAATTATGGAATGACTTAAGAGGGTATTGTTATAAGGTATTCGCAATAAATTTTCAGCAATGCCAGCAGTTACAGCCTGCAATAAGAGATTGGAGCTACACGTCCTGGGTTATCAGAAAGATAACTTTATCTTACATTATAAATACATGTAAGTGTATTCCTGTAGATAGAAAGAAAATACTCATCGCTTTCAATTTGATGTGTCAGCCCGATAAAAATCCAAGCTCGAAATATTTTCCGCGATTGCGAATTAGAGCACCATTTCATTTCTTATTCACATCAGCCCGAAGAGGGGGTAGCCCGAATAGTTAAAAATTTTAAAATAGCTAATTCGACAGCTGAGTATTTGCAAACAGCTGCATCAGTAATGTGTGAGCCCTCTCAAAAATTCCTCATGATTTGTGTGCAGTTTGCCTCGGTCGATCGGGTCACACACGCTAGGCATGATTGGATTCATCGCGCTAATTTCTCGAGTCGTTTTCACATTATCAAATAGCGCGCTACTATCCCGCTATTTCAGAAATTTCCCGAGTTGGACTCGAGAAATTTCCTCGATCAGAGCGATACAACTAGCGCGTTAATTCGTGTTCACATTATCAAATAGCGCGCTATTTCGCTATCGGGAAAATGTCCCAAGTCAGAAAATAGCGCGCTATTTCGAAACATCGGGCTGATGTGAAAACGCCTAATGATTTCGCTAACTTCGACCCCGTTTACAGTGCGAGGCTCGGCCGCGGCCGAGCCGCGGCCGAGCCCAGCCCCGCTTCAGTGTAAACGCGCAAAAGGCCTAATGCGAGGCCAAAATTGGCCTCGCATTTGGCCTCGCTCTGGAGGTGGTCTCGGCCGCGGCCGAGCCGCGGCCGAGCCCGGCCTCTTCTTGGTGTAAACCAGAGTGTAAACGCAAACTGGGCCAAATGCGCGGCCAATTGCGCGGCCAATTTTAGTCTGGCTCCCAAACCCTCTGCCTGTATCTTTCGCTATTCAGGATATTAACCCCCTCAACGTCGAAAACTAGTATAGTTTAAGGTGGTTTTGTCCTGCAAAGGATTTTTTCCTTCGGCAAAGGCCTTTGCCCGAACGGCGACTTCGTCGCCACGGAATTCATTTGGCAAAGGGTCTGAAAACCAGACAATACCAAATTGCGTTTGTTTACAAGCAGAGCGCCACTACGACAAAATATTGAAAGGTTTGAATCAAAAGCGCGGCCGAGCCCAGCAGTGTAAACGGACAAAATTGCGAGGCTCGGCCGCGCAGATTGAGGCCGGACTCGGCCGCGGCCGAGCCGCGGCCGAGCCCGGCCCCGCACTGTAAACGGGGTCTTCTTTAGTTCTGTATACTGCTTGGAGCTGGAGGGTTTTCTCTTTTACGTGGGGATATCTGAATTTTGAGCATAATTTATTGTACACAGATGAACTTGTTAAGCAAGTGGTATTATAATGGGATTTCACTGCTACATTTCTGAAATATGTGAGGCTCCTATGTCATCAACACTGTTCAGTGTAATTTGTTTCTCTGCTCAAGGACCACTGTCACAGAATTTGCCCGATTTCCATCCTTTATAATGGAATTAAGCGGAACAAAGAAACTTTTATAACCTCTGAGAACTGTTGGCAGGCGGCAACTCATGCAAGAACGAAACGGAGGAAACAATATGCATTCAGTAAACTCAAGTATTTTAATTGTCTATAACTTTTGTTTTACAGGAAATTATAAAAAGAACAAAAAAACGAACATCAATATACCTCTCCCTGCTCAGTGGCTTTCTGGCTCTTAGGAATTTATGACGTTTAACTTAAAATGGGATTATTTCACCTCGATCATGCAAATGGTAGTCGACGGATGTATCCTGTGTGATGATGACGTATGACGATGTAGGTCGATGAAGGGGCCCCGTTACGCTGGTGCTGTTCGCGTGGTCTGTAGTAGCAACTCGTCGCGATACCGTTCGCGTGGTCGCTCTCCCGACGGACGTCTTCGCGATGCCTCCCCAGCATCCAGGAATTACGTTCAGCGACGTAAGTCGATCGACAGTCTTCCTAATTGCCTCGGAGCTGGTCGACAGTCCGTAACGCCTTCCCGTACCTGCCTCTTGCAGTGGGTTCTTAACCCTTCGGGAAACCCGGAAACCCTTCGAATATTAAAATGATCACAGAGCACTTGAGCACATTCTCTTAATTGACATTCAAGTTACCTCATTAGACACATGTATTTGGGCTCATGCAATCAAAAATAATAACCATTATATTTGTAACACTTATTGACCGAAATATTTATCGTAGTTCACTCTCGCTTCGGATATCATTATTTCCTCAAACAGAATATTACAACTGGAAATACGAAAATTACAAAAACATGCACTTACCACTATCTGTGGGTATCTCTAAATAATACTGACTGGGGTGGCGGCCTCTGTCACCGTTACCGAGTAGCCATCCTCATACACAGTGTGTCACGGAGACAGCACCATATACCGCAGCGTGATATCCCCATCAAGGCCTGATATCGTACTGCCGCTCCTTGCCACACATAGCACTACCTTGGCTCTACCGAGAGCGGTCTGGAATTTCTTCTATTGGCATGTTAACCAGTTTGCATTACTTTACATAGTTACTTAGGTGCTCATTTACAAATTCCATGCAAATTACCTTAGTGGAGGAGAGCGTCTGTCACTCCACTCGTGACAACCACAATAGATTCCACAAATCTATACATGGAGATGTCCATTTGCGTAATACGTGAAATTATGAAAATCGTCTCGAATGCCCCTTTAAATACTACTTAGTTACTGTTACTTTTATTTAGCATTTTCAGAGTTTGCTGTGCAGCTGTGCTTTTATATAAACGTCACGAAGAATATTGAGTTTGGATCATGCATGTAGTGACTTGTGTATATCCTTATCACGTCACCATTTTCAGTGTTTACATTTTGACTTGCTATTTTGGCAACATTTCACCACCCATGTATTACTTGTACTCAAGAGTGATACCAGCAAGGAGGTTCTTCTTCTTCTTCTGATTAAGTCTGCCTCCTTCAATAGACTGAAGATTCTTGCAGACTGGTGCTATTTACATTATAATACAATATATTTACAGATATTTACAAGCACATAGAAAATTTGACGAAAAAACTAGCCACTGTGATCAACCGTTAGACGGTTTCGAAATGATCCCACAGATGGCGCTGAAACAATTTCTGACGACAGGGAATTCCAGTTCCTTACAGTTCTTGGGAAGAACGAATGGCGATGCGATTCAGTTCTCGAATATGGTACCTGATAGGAGTGTGGTTGCGAGGCTCTCGTTAACTGAGCAGCCTGTTTGATAATATAGTCCTGTGCTGAAAGAGGAGTGAGATTATTGTGTATTTTGTACATCATAATTAGATTGTCATTTTCTCTGCGCTGTTCCAGAGTGGTCCAATTAAGTTCTTGTAGCATTTTGGTGACACTCGAGGTGTTATGGTAGCGATTTAAAGTGAATCGCGCAGCTCTTCTCTGGACCATTTCCACTTGGTGGATTAGGTTCTTGGTAGATGGGTCCCAGACTGTGGAAGCATACTCAACAATTGGTCGAACCAACGTTTTGTAAGCTGTGGCTTTAACATCAGAAGATTTTATGCGAAGATTGCGTTTTAGAAATGCAAGCACGTTATTGGCTTTATTGACAGTATTGTTGATGTGTTGGGTCCACTTCAAATCAGAAGTGATGGTTACACCCAACATGCCCAAGTACTTCACGGATTCAACAGATTCAAGAGGGGCGTTATTTAGATGATACACGTGTTGCACCCTACTTCTTTTCCTGGATATTGTCAAAACCTTACACTTATCTGTGTTCAAATCCATCATCCATTTTTTCGCCCAGTCACCAATTTTGTTTAGGTCCTCTTGAAGATTTTGCGTATGATGTTGATTGTCGATGGTCATGTAAGAAATTGCATCATCGGCAAAAAGGCGAACCTTTGACGCGAGACCATCAGGTAAGTCATTGATGTAAAGTAGAAAGAGGCAAGGCCCAAGAACCGACCCCTGAGGCACTCCAGATCCTACCGCTACTGAAGAAGATTTAATACCATCCAAAACGACCCACTGACTTCTTCCATTGAGAAAACTTTGAATCCATTTCAGATTTCTCCCCCTGATACCGTAGAGAATGGAGAATGGAGTCACAACTGTCTTATTTCCTTTGCTAGATGTTCGATGCCTCCGCTAAGAAATACTTGAAGCATGTGCCAAACAGGATCTGCCACGCAGATAGGAAGACAATTGACTCGTGTCTCATTGCATAATCACCAGCCACTCTCTAAGGAAGATATGACCCCGTTTACAGTGGCCCAGTTTGCGTTTGCATCAAAGAGGTTCTATAATGTAATAGAGTAAGCGCTCACCATTCAGTGCGTACAAATGAAAACGGGGCCAATTGAACAGTGGCGCGCGCGCACGAAAGAGGTCGACTACCAGAAGCCCGAACCCGGAAGTGCCTATTGACCGATTCGGGTTCGTTGAGGGCAGCAGACATTTTATGGCACTGGGCGCAGCCATGAGCTCAAATTGCGGTGTCTCAGCCGACCCCCCCTGCTCTCCCCTACCCCACGGGCAACATGTTTATCGCGCACTTGTAACAAAGGTTCGCGCACTAACCAAGCATTCGCGCACTCAGTACGAGATGCCCATTGGCTAAAGCAACCATGCATCAGTTTTTCATTCCGTGCGCGTGAGAGGGGTGGGGAGAGAGAAGGGGGGGGGGGGGGTCGGCTGAGACACCGCAGTAATGGCGCTGCCCATGCCAAAAATACACATAGCGCGTCACAGAATCGGTCAATAGTAATACACGTAAAGTACAGCTTCGAAGATGGGGTTGGGTTGGAAAAATCATTCTAATTTTAAGGAAAATCAATATGTCCATATGCCTCCGGATTTTATAAGTGAGATACATTCTCAACACAGTATACGTGTTTTGATGAAAAAAGGACTTGCTCTAATGTGTCAAATATGTGCCTTAACATGAAGCCAAAATTGCCAAACAGGCATTCATGCATTCATACTACATAAAGATTGCAGAAAGGTACAGTGTATACTCTTCTTCTTCTTCTTCTTCTGGTTAAGTCTGCCTCCTTCAATAGCCTGAAGATTCTTGCAGACTGGTGCTATTTACATTATGATACAATTTATTTACAGATATTTACAAGCACATAGAAAATTTGACGAAAAAACTAGCCACTGTGATCAACCGTTAGACGGTTTCGAAATGATCCCACAGATGGCGCAGAAACAATGTCTGACGACAGGGAATTCCAGTTCCTTACAGTTCTTGGGAAGAACGAATGGCGATGCGATTCAGATCTCGAATATGGTACCTGATAGGAGTGTGGTTGCGAGGCTCTCGTTAACTGAGTAGCCTGTTTGATGATATAGTCCTGTGCTGAAAGAGGAGTAAGATTATTGTGTATTTTGTACATCATAATTAGCCTGTCATTTTCTCTGCGCTGTTCCAGAGTGGTCCAATCAAGCTCTTGTAGCATTTTGGTGACACTTGAGGTGTTATGGTAGCGATTTAAAGTGAATCGCGCAGCTCTTCTCTGGACCATTTCCACTTGGTGGATTAGGTTTTTGGTGAATGGGTCCCAAACTGTAGAAGCATACTCAACAATTGGTCGAACCAACGTTTTGTAAGCTGTGGCTTTAACATCAGAAGATTTTATGCGAAGATTGCGTTTTAGAAATGCAAGCACGTTATTGGCTTTATTGACAGTATTATTGATGTGTTGGGTCCACTTCAAATCAGAAGTAATGGTTACACCTAAGTACTTCACGGATTCAAATGTTCAGATTCAAGAGGGGCGTTATTTAGATGATACACGTGTTGCACCTTACTTCTTTTCCTGGATATTGTCAAAACCTTGCACTTATCTGTGTTCAAATCCATCATCCATTTTTTCGCCCAGTCACCAATTTTGTTTAGGTCCTCTTGAAGATTTTGCGTATGATGTTGATTGTCGATGGTCATGTAAGAAATTGCATCATCGGCAAAAAGGCGAACCTTTGACGCGAGACCATCATACTCTTTGGTATGGGAGTACTGATTTCACATAATATACGTCACTTAGAAACATCAGACACACATACAACACACACTCCCACACGCATACAGCACACACTTCCACACACACACACACCCACAACAAACACACATACACACACTCACAACAAACACACACACACGCACACACACGTACACACCAAACCACATTTTTTTATCAAATTCCAACACACATACACACAAACACAGTGTGTTTTGTGTGTGTGTGTGTGTGTGTATGTGTAGGAATTTGAAAAAATAATGTGGTTTGGTGTGTACATGTGTGTGCGTATGTGTGTGAGTGGGTGTGGGAATGTGTGTTGTATGTGTGTGTGAGTGTGTGTTGTATGTGTGTCTGATGTTTCTAAGTGACATATATTATGTGAAATCAGTACTCCCATACCAAAGAGCATACACTGTACCTTTCTGCAATCTTTATATGTAGTATGAATGCATCATGCCTGTTTGGCAATTTTGGCTTCATGTTAAGGCACACATTTGACACATTAGAGCAAGTCCTTTTTTCATCAAAACACGTATACTGTGTTGAGAATACATCTCTCTTATAAAATCCGGGGGCATATGGACAAATACTGATTTTCCTTAAAATTAGAATGATTTTTCCAACCCAACCTGATCTTCGAAACTGTACTTTACGTGTATTACTATAGGCACTTCCGGGTTCAGTCTTCTGGTAGTCGACCTCTTTGCTAATGGCGGCGGGTCGTTCAATTGGCCCCGCTTCTGTATGCGAGCGCGCGCTCTATAGAACCTCTTTGGTTTACATCGAGAAGAGCCCGGCCTTTTCTCAGTGTAAACGCGAACTGGGCCAAATGCGCGGCTAATTTTAGTCTGGCTTCCAAACCCTCTGCCTGTACTACTCGCTATTTAGGGTATTAACCCCATAAACGTCGAAAACTAGTATAGTTTAAGATAATTTTGTCCTGCAAAGGATTTTTTTCCTTCGGCAAAGGCCTTTGCCCGAACGGCGACTTCGTCGCCACAGAACTCAGTTGGCAAAGGGTCTGAAAACCAGACAATACCAAATTGCGTTTGTTTACAAGCAGAGCGCCACTACGACAAAATATTGAAATAGTCTGGGTGCCAAAGCGACTTTTTGGGCCTAACCTTGTTTTACCGTCCACCCAATGTTTTTTGATGGTTTTACCCTATTTCGGGGGTGCTGAATCCGAATCTGGATGATGCAACTCTTGCATCCTTGAGGGTTTTGAGATATTCAAGATGGCCGCCAAAATGGCCGCCAAAACCGAAAATTCCCACGTATTTCCTTCTAAATGGTGTGAAATTGAAAACAATTGATAATTCTATCCTATTTGGAAGGTGATGAATCCGAATATGGATGATGCAACTCATGCATCCATGAAGTTTTTGAGATATTCAAGATGGCCGCCAAAATGGCCGCACCAATTAAAACCAGAAATTCCCATGTATTTCCTTCTAAATGGTGAGAAATTGAAAATAATTGATGGTTTTACCCTATTTCGAGGGTGCTGAATCCGAAACTGGATGATGCAACTCTTGCATCCATGAAGTTTTTGAGATATTCAAGATGGCCGCCAAAATGGCCGCCAATTAAAAACGGGAATTCCCACGTATTTCCTTCTAAATGGTGAGAAATTGAAAATAATTGATGGTTTTACCCTATTTCGAGGGTGCTGAATCCGAAACTGGATGATGCAACTCTTGCATCCATGAAGTTTTTGAGATATTCAAGATGGCCGCCAAAATGGCCGCCAATTAAAAACGAGAATTCCCACGTATTTCCTTCTAAATGGTGAGATATGGAAAACAATCGATGGTTTTGCCCTATTTCGAGGGTGCTGAATCCGGATCTGGATGATGCAACTCTTGCATCCATGAAGTTTTTGAGATATTCAAGATGGCCGCCAAAATGGCCGCCAAATAAAACCGGAATTTCCCACGTATTTCCTTCTTAATGGTGAGATATGGAAGACATATCATATTGTGATAGTGATGTAGAGAAGTGTACTGAAATTACCCAATATTACCTGTCTTAACCCATGAGCAGTTTTAATCTCTTCATCCATGAACACTCAAATTGGTTATTTGGCTTATATTGATGGTCTTGATGACATTGTTGAAGACACAAGTGGGACATTTTTATAGTTATGCTTCATTTTTTTTTCAATTATGATGTAACATTATATATGTGTATATGTATAATATGTATACGTATATATAATATATTACAAACACACACGAGGGGACGGTCATATCACAGGTAACGCGAAAAAAAATTGAGTAAAAAAACAAAAGACAACATGGAAGGTAATAATTTAAGTATCAGAAAATGTTAAGGAGTTTCCGTTCATACAGGACATTTTAGATGTCCCTAAACCTTCAAAGACCTTCAGCACCTTCGTAATAGGGTAAGACCATCAATTTATTTTAAAACTTTTACCATTAAGAAAAAATATATTAACATTGGAATTCTGCCACTTACTTTGGCTGTCATCTTGGTCGTCTAAAAACCCTAAAGAATGGATGAATTTCAACAACCAAGTTTCGAGGGTGCTGAATAGGGTCTAAAATTTTCCAATTTTTGACAGTTATATTGGCGGTCATCTTGGACATCTCAAAAACCCTTAAAAAGAATACGAAAGTTGCATCAACCAGGTTCGGACTCGGCACCCTCGAAATAGAGTAAAACCGTCAATTGTTTTCAATTTTATACCATTTAGAAGGTAACAGAGGGCTTACATGGAAAATTTCGTTTTTAACGGCCATTTAGGGGCCATTCTGGCGGCCATCTTTATTATCTCAAAACCCTCAAGGAAGCAAGAGCTGTATCCTGGAGCTTCAAATTCAGCAAACTCTAGTGTAAAACCACCAACTGTTTTATATTTTATACCATTTAGAAGGAAATAGGGGGTCTACATATGAATTTCCGTTTTTGGCGGTCATTTTTGGCGACCATCTTTATCATCTCAAAACCCTTAAGGATGCAAGAGTTGTATCCTGAGCTTCGGATTCAGCACACTCAAAATAAGATAAAAACCACCAATGGCTTTCAATATATGGGAATTTCCGTTTTGGGTGGCCATTCCGGCGGCCATATTGAATATCTCAAAATCTTCAACAATGCAGAAGTTGCATCATCCAGATTCTCATTCAGCACCCTCGAAATAGGGCAAAACCATCAATTGTTTTCAATTTCTCACCATTTAGAAGGAAATACGAGGGAATTTTCGGTTTTGGCGGCCATTTTGGCGGCCATATTGAATATTTCAAAATCCTCAAGGAAGCAAGAGTTGCATCATCCAGATTCGGATTCAGCACCCTCGACATAGGGTAAAACCATCAATTGTTTTCCATATCTCACCATTTAGAAGGAAATACGTGGGAAATTCCGGTTTTGATTGGCGGCCATTTTGGCGGCCATCTTGAATATCTCAAAAACTTCATGGATGCATGAGTTGCATCATCCATATTCGGATTCAGCACCTTCCAAATAGGATAGAATTATCAATTGTTTTCAATTTCACACCATTTAGAAGGAAATACGTGGGTATTTTCGGTTTTGGCGGCCATTTTGGCGGCCATCTTGAATATCTCAAAACCCTCAAGGATGCCAGAGTTGCATCATCCAGATTCGGATTCAGCCCCCTCGAAATAGGGTAAAACCATGAATTGTTTTCAATATCTCACCATTTAGAAGGAAATACGTGGGAATTTTCGGTTTTGGCGGCCATTTTGGCGGCCATCTTGAATATCTCAAAACCCTCAAGGATGCAAGAGTTGCATCATCCAGATTCGGATTCAGCACCCTCGAAATAGGGTAAAACCATGAATTGTTTTCAATATCTCACCATTTAGAAGGAAATACGTGGGAATTTCCAGTTCGGGCGGCCATTTTGGCGGCCATCTTGAATATCTCAAAATCCTCAAGGATGCAAGAGTTGCATCATCCAGATTCGGATTCAGCACCCCCGAAATAGGGTAAAACCATAAAAAAAAAAATTGGATGGACGGTAAAACAAGGTTCAGCCTGTGGCACCCAGACTAAAGGTTTGAATTAAAAGCGCGGCAGAGCCCAGCAGTGTAAACGGACAAAATTGCGAGGCTCGGCTCCGCACTGTAAACGGGGGAAACGGGGTCCTAGTCTTTGTGATGGTTACTTTTCGCTATCCCTTCATATGAAAGGTAGGTGTTACAGACACGAGGATGTGCGAACAGAAATTGCGCAAAAAATGCTGAAATAAAGATGAAAATTACTCGACTGGGCATACTCGGGCATTAATCTGATATATCTATCAATAAAGAATTATACTTGAAGAGTAGTCCATGTTAGTTTTATTTGTCGGAATTAAGCGGAAAAGTGATAAAACCTGCTTTCCAGGATGGTAAGTTTTAAACATTTTCACATGATACAGCTCTGATTTACACTTTTGCACAAATTTCTGCACGGGATTGACTTTTGTTTTACATGCTTTATCATTAAGTGAAATTTCATCTCATTTAGTAAATGGATAAGCAAAATATGGCCAATATTATGTTACCGTTCAAAATGAATCTTTAGATTGCTCAGCAAGACGACGGCTTCGAACATCGATCATCAAAGGTATAAATGCACCTGTGGAATTCTTTTATGCATCAATAGAAATCTGACGACTGTTTGATAATTACAGCCAGTTGAAACTCCAACTCTTAAACCTCCTTGATACCAGTTCGTCAATTGTGACTTCATTGTATCAAGGGATATGGATGTCCTAGCAAGTTGTAAGTGATACAGATTCTTCAGTCCAGCATTCATCCACAGATGTGTGATTTCGCTTACTTCTTTAGTTCTGTATATTGCTTGGAGCTGGAGGATTCTCTCTTTTACCTGGGGATATCTGAATTTTGAGCATAATTGTACTGTCAGCTGTGTACGCAGGCACAATCCGATTATTTTGTTTTCATCAAGACTCAAGACGCAGCTTGGGACTCCCCTTCTGTTTTAAAGATGCTCTAAAAAAGAGAAAAGGGGAAAACGAAGGAAGAAAAAAAAACTTGACTCTCAGTTTCTCTAGCGATTCCAGTTTTGTAGATGTTATATGTTTACTATCATACCACCAACATGTGTACAGCTGTATTTTATTGCAGCATAAGAGTGTGCCATATATTTTGGTGATTTGGTCAATAAGGAATTGAGGAGTTTTGGTTCAAGAGCCGATTATATACTTATCAATTAATGAATTAATTTATTCTTTGAGATGCTTGCATTTGAATTTAGAAAATAGGGAAAACACTGATTAACACAATAAGAATTTGTAATATCTTTTTTTTTATCATGGCTTCTGAGATTAACTTTCAAAAAATGGCATCATCGGCTTTTGAACTGAGACTCTTCAATTGCTAAAAGTGGTAAAATTATGTTTGGGTTATTTGTGTATGTAATTCTATATTGTGCTTATACATGTACTATGAAAAGGTCCTGTATTCTTCTTATTATTACCATTAATATTATCATTATCATTATTTATTATTCTGTCACTGGCCGCTGTAGCTGTGATACACCTTAAGGGTTCAGTTGGGTTCTTTTGTTTTGTATTTTATGTAGGCTGTGTTTTTTATAGTCAATGATGTGCATATTTTTGTCTGTAACGTGTCGTATGTCATCGTTACAGGCATTTTAGTAGAGCAGTTAAGCCCTCAAAATCATGAGAATTGTGCAAAATTTGACTAAAGCATGAAACTTTCACCAGTGTTAGTACATACCATAAGATTCATTTTAAGATCGGGAGGTAAGTCTGATTTGACCTCTGATGACCTCCAGAGGTCAATGAACTTTAAATATCAGAATATTGATGTTTGGAGGCATTTGTGAATGAAAGGCCTAGATCTTGGTTACGCTGCACTAGACATGCACTTGTACTACAAATCTTCCGATTCCACAGGGCATTGACAGGTTTCTACCTTTGACCTCTGATGACCTTTAGAGGTCAATGAACCCAAAATACCATAATATTGATCTGTGACGTTATTAGTTAATGATAAACAAGGTTAATGTGCAAAACAAGCATATCTGTTTTACAATGAAATTGTCTTCATATTCCAAAGAGCACAGACAGGGCTCCACCTTTGACCTCTGGTGATCTTTAGAGGATGTACAAAACAAATATATCTGTTTTACCATTGTAGCCCAGATGGCTACTAGCACATAAAATAAAGAATAAAATAGAATAGAGCAGAATAGAATAGAACAGGATAGAGAGTAAAAGAAAACAGAACACTGCATCCGTGTTCCTAGTCACCCTGTGACGTCAATATGCTCAGTATTTTCCCCTTCTTGGAGTTTATGAAAACGTTTATCTTCCTTCCAGCTATTTCCTTTTTTTGTTGTTGTTGTTGTCAAAACTCCCCTCTCCCAAGAGAGGATTTTGCCAACAAAAAATTTATTCTATTGGTATTCTATGGTCATAGGAATTTATGAGTTAGACATTGGCTACTTTCCTCACTAGTGGTCAGTTCCAATGGCTCTCCATCCCCACAGTCCCGCACCAAATTACGGGGAATGACATGATGGCGTGTTTTTACCCTCTGATCCCCAAGAATAATGATCTTCTGAGATGGAAGGTCGCCCTCCTGCCAGAATTTATCCCTCTAAAGGACTTAGTCCCACCAATAAGGAATTAATTTCTAGTGAACACCGCACCCCAATATAAGATTGAGCCAATGGAATGCTTTAGGGAAAAGAAGTTTGTTAGTAAATTAGTTATAAAATAAAGCATGTTTGAGCCGAGTGGCAAGCTGTAGATGTGATGACCAATCCAATACCTATCCGCCTCTGTACAAAAATATGGTCGCCGGCTTGGAGAAAGTCGTAAGGAGCTTTTGGGAACTTACACAATAATGACGTTGTCTTCATATATTCCAAAGAGCACAAACAGGTTTCTTCCTTTGACCTCTGATGACCTTGACAGTTCAATGACCTCAAAGAATCAGAATATTGATGTTTAGCATCATTGATTAATGGTAAACATGATGATGTTCTATAGAGAGCATTGGTTGGCCCTATTATTAATCTGGTCTGGTGCATACTGAAAACAGAAAAAGCATAATTAAAAAACCGACCATTGACCTTTGCCACTGCCCCGTAGGCCCCCTCCCCCCACGCTTAGAAAACACACACACTCACACACACACACACACACACACACACACACACACATTCCGCCGCCCCTGTTTAGGTGTACTCTTTGGGAAAATTCAGTGAACATGGAATTGTGAAGTACATGTCACCATGTCCCCGGGGATAAATTACACTGTATACTGTACTTGCAGATCTGTCAAACCTGTACCGCCCCACCCTGGAAAAAAGACAGCAAGTGACAAATGCGATATATTTCTTATATAATATATATATATATATATATATATATATATATATATGTATGTATGTATATATATATTTTTTCCGAAACACACACACACACACACACACACACATATATATATAAATAAATAAATATATATATATTGCGCTGACGATTCCAATGACATATCTCAATAGGATTGATTTCTACGCCATATTTTTTTTTTTTCCAAGAAAACATCAATAAATCGGATTTGAGTAATTTGCCGAACCCCCCGCTCGGGGTCGACAATGACAATTGTCATTGTCGACCCTGTGGAAGACGAATGTATTCGTCGAAAATTTGGTCTGAATAAATAGCACTGTTGGACTGAAATGCATTACCACCCTACTTCGTCATCTTTTCTGTACTGGTACCAACACGCGGACTACAAGTGTCATATGTATATATAAGAGAAATCGGTTAAAGGACAAGTTCACCTTCATAAACATAAGGATTGAGAGAATGCAGCAATATTAGTAGAACACATTCGTGAAAGTTTGAGGAAAATTGGACAATCGATGCAAAAGTTATGAATTTTTAAAATTTTTGTTTTGGAACCACTGGATGAGGAGACTATTAAGGCTCGTGATGTCATATGAGTACAACAGTATAAAGAAAATGTAAAGAAAATTCAACATATTTTCACTTTTTTCGCATAATAAAAGAGCACTTGACTTACCTCTTTCTAAAGGCAATGGGAATAATATTACCCATAACATATGTCAGTAACGAGTCAAGGGAATGTGTACTTTTTTCAAAAGATGAAATTTTGTGACATTCTCCTTATATTTTCCTTATATTGTTGTACGCATGTGACATCATACACTGCAGTAGTCTTCTTATCCAGCGGTGACTGCACAAAAACTTCAAAAATTCATAACTTTTGAACGGATTGTCCGATTTTCCTCAAACTTTCAATGTTGTGTTCTACAAATATTGCTACATTCTCTCAATCCTTATGTTAATGAAGGTGAACTTGTCCTTTAAGAGGAAAGACGATTGTCTTTAATTTACGTTTGAAGACATTTCAAGAGATGTAGTCTTTTTAAGGGGCAAATCATTCTACTGTTTGCAGTCTTGTAAACATACTTGTATCTTTAGCGAAAACTGTTCGAGTACGTGGACGGTGATAAGTAGGCCCCTTTAATCAAATTATGTATGAACCAAATGGTTTCTTTTTAACATGTATTCTTGGCAGTTCTTGGCAAAATTCCAGTGGAAATGTGTACGTGAAAATTCCGATGTTAAAAGCATGTGATAGGAAATGTAAACAGTATGTGTGAATGCTTCTATGTTTCCTGCTAAACTTATTTGTCAGTGAGGAAAAGAAAAGAAAAGAAAAGTCTCGCACTATTGACCATGTCTACACCACAACGCCTACGGATATCTAAGCTGGAGGTGAGTTGGAATGTCTTGTTTATAGCACCAACCTAAGTACAGATTAATTGGCACGCTATCTTTTGAAGAGAAACAATACTTTGTTTCACATTGTTAGTGGGGAAAAGAAAAGAAAAGAAAAGAAAAGAAAAGAAAAGAGAAGAGAAGTCTCGCTTTATGAGAGATGTTCAGATCCCGCTCTACACCACAACGCCTACGGATGTCTAGGCTGAGGTGGGTTGGAATGTCTTATATAGAGCACCAAGTGCAGATTAATTGGCACGCTATCTTTTGAAGAGAAACAATACTTTGTTTCACACACGATGATAGCAGAAAGACAACTGATAATCATCCGCTCGTGTGAAATCAAGCAGAAGTTTTTTTTTTTTTTTTTTCAAAACATTTAAAGAGGCATCTTGGTGAGTTACAATCTGTTAAACATGTCAATATAATGTGAAAAACAAATTGAAGGCCACCTTCAATAGGCCACCTGCAATACAGTCTTGCATTTTCCGACATCACAACAACTTCACGTGAAATGATCAACACGTTCCATATTATACTCGTGATGGAGAGGGAAAATAATAAACAACAACATTGCAAGATTGATGAAGACAACAGAACGGAACTGATTCCACGTAAAATACATAAACATGTATGTATTTTGATTTCTCCATGCATTTTCACATATCATTGCACACAATCATTGCACACGTATACTTGATATGGTGTTCAGCTCACGGTGTGCAGACTGAGCACGACCCGATTATTCAGAACCTTTGCCTGAGAAAGGATGGTAGCCTATCCCGCGAGTCAAAAAGAAGCTTTCTTATCATCTCGTGCATCCTGTACTCTATGTGCAATGCACCCATCATAGAGACAAGCTTGCCTTCACCCAAACTGTTTAGATATTGCCAATGGAAGACTCTGATGATCGCATACAGTGGTTGTGCACCTGGAAGAACGCTTGTCTGACCTCAGGATGTCTATCAAGTTTAGTCGTGGTGGAGATCTGTGTGCCGATCCGTGCAATATAAGCTCAATCGCGTGCTTCACTGAAGACGCAGATGCTGCCCTGGAGATCGAGGGTCATCTAGACCAAATTCAGCAGGAGGTTACACTGAATCATCACTTGCTGGCAGAGAGTTTTAACCAGATCATTCAGGTGATATTACCCGCTGCCATATTACCCTGATTCACACATTGGATGCAAACCGGATGGTGGCCATATTGGAAACAAGCAATATTTGGGCATGGGGGCACAACTCTTGGCCAGGCCCAATTGTTAAGGAGTATCGAGTATAAAGAAGACAATTAGAGCAAATAGTAGTTCCACTCCTATTTGGAAGTGAGGTACCTAAAGATATCATCAAAAATGGCCCAAGTTGCCTGACTTAATGACCTAAACTTAAATGGATGACAATAGCAAGACACAGGATTACTTCATGTGGAATGCATGTTAGGCCTCACAGTATGTCGTTGTCCAGATGGTCCATGACGTCACTGTATTCTCCAGGACCATGAGTCATTAATCAGAACCATACAGCCCACAAGCTCGAAACTAGGTAGCATTGCCCATGAGCTTGACACTAAGTTTAGGCAAACCAGGCCCATAAGAGTCCGACACAGGGGTGGGGGGGGGGGGGAGGTCCACAAGACCTATACACTGAATAGATTAAGCTCTCTGAAATACATATATTAATCTCGTACCGTGGGCCAAGTTTTCCTCGTGTCGAGCTCGCGGACCGCACAGCTTTTGGGCCTATTATATTTGATGTCGAGCTCATGGACCTTATTCATCTGGTGTTTAGGTCACAAGATGTATGACTCATGAGCTGCGTAACTCATGGGCTGTACGACTCTTGAGTTGTTTGACTTGTGACGTACACCTGATGAGGTGGGCCTGTTGTTTTCTGGTTAGCATCTTTCACCCTTTCATCCAGTTCAAGGGACGTTGCCATATGCCTGTTCACATACTATGAAGTATCAACCTAAAATATGGTACTCCTCTCCCCACCTTCCATGTTTAAGCGTACGAATTTTGTCCAGTGCAAATTGGATAATGTTGCACATAATTTTACGCAAGCTAGGCTGCATAACTAACCCAAACATAAATATCATATTTGAGGTCACTACCATCACTGAAGACACTTCAGCTTCAATTCATTTCTGAAGTAATTGACCGCTCACATGCCTGATGGACATTTTACTATGAACCAATGCTCTGTGGAATATGCGTACATGCTTTGATTATAACGTCAAGGCGTGATTTGTGCATGATTAAACTTTTAGGATTAAACCAATGAAGCCAAACATCAATATTTGTAATCCTACAAAAATTTTGATATTCTAAAAGTCTGACCTCACATTGTCCTTAGATGTCAAAGTTGGATATACACAGGGTAATGACCAATGTTCTGTGGAATGAGAAGACACTTCTATTGTAGCATAAATGCTAATAGCATAATGCATGATTGCACACCAGGTATACGGTTAACCATTGAATACACGCCAAATATCAATATTCTGATATTTTTAGGTCATTGACCTGTCTCAGTCCTCGGAGGTCAAAAACAGAGACATGTAAATAATTTCCCTTGATCTGAAGAATAGGAAAACGATTCAGTTGTAACACAAATGAAATTTTAAGACATCGTTATCATGTTTATACCAATTGCACCAAAATATCAAAATCTGATAATTTGAGGTCATTGACCTCTGAAGATCATCAGAGGTCAAAGGTAGAAACCTGTCAAGGATCGATGGAACATTGAGGCAATTCCACTGTAAAAACAAACAAACAAACATGGTTTTAGTACATCATTGCCGTGTTTATAATTAATCAATGACAAAATATCAATATTCTGATATTTTGAGGTCATTGACCTCTGGAGGTCATCAGAGGTCAAAGGTAGAAACCTGTTAGGGTTCTATGGAACATGAAGACAATTCCATTGTAACAAAAAATGAGTTTTTAGTACATCATTACCATATTTAACATTCAGCAATGACGCAAAAATCTATTTTTATCAAATTTTGAGGTCATTGACCTTTGGAGGTCATCAGAGGTCAATTCAGACTTACTTCCCGATCTTAAAATGAATCTTATAACATGTACTAACACTGGTGAAAGTTTCATTGCTTTAGTCAAATTTTGCACAATTTTTTGGCTTATCTGCTCTACTATTTTCTCAATTTTGCCATTTGTAAGTCTAATCTCCATCACATTGTCATGTCAATTAGTATAAGTACTTTTAATTATAGAGGGTTACAGGATCGTTTTAAAAAGGAAGAACTTTTTTTTACTTTTTTTTTTTACATTTCTTCATCAGAAAAATACCGATATCATCTTGTTGCAGGAAACTCACTCAACCAAGGTTAATGAACTGATTTGGGCATCTGAATGGGGTGGCCAAATTGTTTTTAATACTTATACATCTCAGGCAAAGGGGGATGTCATCTTATTTAGGCCACACTTCAATTTCAAGGTCTCAAATATTTGTTCTGGAGACAATGGAAGGTTCCTAGTTGTTGACATCACAATTGGAGATCTATGTTTCACACTTGTGAACATTTATGGCCCTAATACGGATGATCCAAACTTCTTCTTAAATGTGTTCTCCAGAATTGATGATTCTGATCAGGCCAATCTTATATATAGTGGGTGGAGATTTGAATTTAGCCTTTAGCCCCTTAAATTATAAAGACTCATATCCCCATCATGTAGATTCCACAGATAGAGAAATGTTTAGCAGTATAACTGAAGAATATAATTTAATGGATATTTTGCGTGTTTTACATCCAAACGAAATCAAATGTACCAGACATCAGCACAATCCTATGGCCCTTTCAAGATTAGATTATCTATTTATTTCAAATAGTCTGATCTCAAGTGTATCTAAGTGTACAATTTCATGTGGAGTCGCTTCAGACCATTCTGTTGTGTCTATGTGTGTTTCAACAGGTGCAGTTAAGAGGGGTTCAGGCTACTGGAAATTAAATTGCTCTTTGCTTCGTTCAGATTCAGAGTTTGTTCAATTCATTAAGCATAAGATTGCGGAGTATAAAAAGCAGACCATGCAAACTCCTCTTGTAACCCCCTCACTATCAGACTACATGGGATGTATTTTAGTGCACAATATCAGTGTTTTGAATTCAGTACTCAGCCAGAGAGAGAATGATATAGAATGAAAGAAAAGTTGAAATGCGATATAGAGTTCCTGAAAAAGAATCAAAAGGTCTTCCTAACATTTCAAATGCTCAAGAGATTGAGGAATCTGTGGAGAAAATACATCAGTTGGAAAACAAGCTGGATGAAATATATAATTATGAAAGAGCGGGGTCAATACATAATTCGAGCTTGTGTTAAGTGGGCTGAAGAAAGAGAAAGGAGCTCTAAGTATTTTTGTGATTTAGATAAAAGGAGGAGTGAAAGAAAAATCATACACCGCTGAAACGCGAGTGATGGTACTCCAATTCTGTAGCCAGCAACTATTATGAATGAGCTCCATATTTTTTATTCTAAATTGTATTCCTCAGGCTGGACAGAAAATTCAGCTGATAAGACTGATCAGTTTTTTAATGACATCAATACTCCTCAATTCTCAGAGTCCCAAAGACAAAAACTTAACCAGCTCATTTCTAAGGCTGAAACATATTAAAGTCTATGTCTTTTAATAAGTGCCCAGCTCTCGATGATCTCCCGGTTGAATTCTATATTGTATTCTAATGATATTTGTGACATATTGATTAAATCTTTCAATGACTGGCTGAAATTGAATGTGGGCACATATCCTTGTCCAATAGATCTGGAGTTATTTCTCTTCTGCCTAAAAAAAGTAGGGACCATAATTATGTGAAAAAATTTAGGCCTATATCCTTGCTCACGGTTGATTATAAAATTATCGCAAAGTGTTTGACAGAGTAGAACATATGTATTTATTTAAAGTTTTAGAACAGTTCAATAATGGCAATGGTTTTATTAATTGGATTAAAAGTGTGTTATAAAGATGCACATAATAACTATCTATCCCCTTTTATCAAATTGGAAAAAGGCATTTTCTCCCTTTTATTCTATCTCCCCCTATCTTTTTTGCTAGCAATTGAAATTCTTGGAATTTCTTATTCGTTCAAAGAGCCAAATAGAATGCATTAGAATGTTGACCTGAAAAGGGGAAATATAAATACAGTCTAATTGAACCCCGATATTTTTTTTCTTCGGGGGGGGGGGGGGAAGGAATTACCGTGAATTCTCAGTCACTCCCGCAGAAATGACGGCTCAAGAGTTAGGCCTAACAATTCAATTCAATTCAAAATGATTTTATTTCCATATAAAGTAATACAAAGTAATATACATAACGCTTACATGAATACATAACATCAAAAGGAACTTTCAATCACGTAATTTTCAACAAAACATGAATACAAGTATCGTAATGATATTAACGCTGGTTTGGATAGATAAACAAGTAAGCGATACAATCTTAATTTATAACTTTACATGGAAAATAGGAATTCACAAGAAAAGCATAGCTTGTAAAATTTGTGAATTACTCTAGAAGGTGAGGGCATCTCAAGATCCGTCAAGGACTCCATGTATAAGATTTTGATATCCTGATGTCAGGCGAAATAATCAGAAAAAAAAAAGACGATGAGAAGGACAAGAACAAAAGCATTGACGGAATAGACAGAAAATAAAACTAAAGATAGGCATGACAAAGAAAGGGAGGGAAACAAAACAAGACAATGTCTACATTCAGTTATCTGAAAAGGTCACCAAGGCATGAAGAAAAACTTAAAATTCTTGACGAATTTAGCTGAAAACACAAACTCTTTAATTGTTTTTAAGAATACTCATCATTAATTCATTTATTAATTTTTTATGAAAATAACAAAAAATACTCATCATTAATCCACTTATTATTTTTTATAGAAAGAATGATGAATGATGAATTTTTATGAATAAAACTGGAGTAAAGCATAGTTAATGTAGAAGTTGGTAAAAATATTTCAGTCTATATACCTATATTTCGTGAAATTGTTTTACAGAGAACATTGACATGATCTCTCCATGTAAGTTTATTATCAACACAAATACCAAGAAATTTATACTATTGACTTCTTCAAGAGGAATGTTATCGAAAAATATATCCCCATGCAATATTTCTTTTGAATTACTGAAAATCATACACTTAGATTAAGCAATACTAAGGGAAAGTTTATTAGCCTTGATCCAATGTGAAACTTCTATCAATAATTCAGGGTATAAAGAAGAGTATGAGGATCAGGGTTGGCGAACAAATGATTGGAATCATCTGCAAAAAGTATAAACGATAATAATTTCGAAGATCTGTGAAAATCATTAATATAAATTATAAAAAGCAATGGGCCTAATAAACTACCCTGTGGAACACCACAATGTATATCTCCCATCTGAGAGTTTATATTGTTGATAGTCACAAATTGTTTTCTGTTAGATAGGTAGCTCCTGAACCACTCCAAGGCCTTCCCACGAATTCCATAATGATATAATTTGTTGAGTAGTATGTCATGATTGATAGTGTCGAAGGCCTTGGAGAAGTCCAGGAAGATACCTACCATATGACAAAACCTATCTAATGCTTGTGTCGCTTTTTCTACAAACGAAAGTAGAGCATGTCATGTGCTATGGTTTTCATGAAAAAATGATTTACTTATATTAAATGTAAATGTTCTAATATATATATAATTCTTTCTAAAATCTTTGACATACTTGACAATAAAGAAATGGGCCTGTAATTATTGACATCACTTTTATCTCCCTTTTAAAACACCGGGACAACCTTAGCTATTTTCATATTACCGGGTACAACACCAGTCGAAATAGATAGATTCAAAATGTGGACAAGGGGATCAACGATATAAACAATAATATTTTTTTTTTCAGTAAACGGTTATTGATACCATCAAAACCAGAACTTTTCTTATCATGAAGATCACATATAATTTTGAAAGCTTCTTCTCTATGAGTTGATACAAAGAATATTGAATTGGGGTAAGACGCACCTAAGAAATCATTAAATGTTTTATGCGTCGGTTGAACATTCCGCGCTAAATTTTTACCAACTGAAAAAGAAATACTCTTTAATAGTTTCAGCTATATCAATTGGCTTCTCACTGATAACGTTACCCCATCTTATTTTTGAAACTTTAAAGATATTTTCAGATATATTCATTACATCTTTGATAACTTTCCATGTATTTCTCATATCATGCTTAAATAAATGAAGTTGATTTGTATGATATTTCCCTTTTTGTATTCGAAGAACATTTGTATGAATGTTCTTATAATTAACATATTTCGCTCAGTAGCGTTATGCTTATACCTGTAAAAAAAAGATTATTTTTTCTATTAATCGATCTTAAAATTGATTTAGCAATCCATGAAAGTCTCGGATTTTTTAAATCCTTTTTTCTAATCTTACGTATTGGAATATGAATATCTAAATTCATATTGATTATTTGCATAAAATTATCAAATGATAAATTTGGATCTTCAGTTTGATAAACAGAAGACCAATCAACATTTTCTAAACTACTTTGAAACTTCATAACATTTTCTTCGTTTAATTTAATAATTTTCGGAATTATTAGATCTATTCTTCACAACAGAAGATAAAAATATGGGATAGTGATCGCATATATCTGATAACACAATACCAGCTGATTCCGGAAGGGGAATTTTATTAGTAAAAATATTGTCAATTAAAGTGGCACTAGATTTTGTGACTCGGGTGGGTTTTGAGATCATAGGCATACAAGAGACGAACATTAATAATTCAATAAATTCTTGTGATATATTCAAGGTATTGCACTTCATCAAATCAATATTAAAATCACCAACCAAATACGAATATTTATTTGCAAATATTGGATCATTTAATAAACCCTGCAGATAAATCATAAACTCATTAACACTTGAAGTTTGAGGTCTGTATATAACACCAATTAGAATATTTTTACCATTTGGGATTATAAGTTCTGTGAAAAGTGATTCAACTGTATCATTCATACAGATAAGTCTTTCATGAAATAAATAATTATATTTCTTTGATAGATAAATTCCGACTCCTCCACCAATTCTCTCTAATCTATTATTCACAATTAAATCATAATCAGGGAGGGTATATGAATTACTGGAGTGTTGTGAAAGCCATGTCTCGGGTAATACAATCACAGCACACAGTGAATTGTCTTTTGAATTTTCTAACAAATGCAGTAAATTATCAAAATGTTTATTAACACTTCTTATATTTAAATGCAAAACCATAAAATTTTCAACTGATTTAATATTTTGTTGTTTAAAGGACAAGTTCACCTTCATATACATGTGGATTGAGTGAATGCAACAATATTTAATAGTAGAACACATCAGTGAAAATTTGGGGAAAATCGGACAATCCGTTCAAAAGTTATGAATTTTTAAAGTATCTGCGCAGTAACTGCTGGATGAGAAGACTACTACATTGTATGATGTCACATGCGTACAACGATGTAAGGAAAATAAAAAGAGAATTTCACAAAACTTTACTTTTTGAATAAAATGCACATTTCTTCGACTTGTTACTGATGTATGTTAAGGGCAATATTATTCCCCCTGCCTTCTGAAAGAGAGAAGACGAGTATTCTTTTGTTATGCGACAAAAGTGAAAATATGTTGATTTTTCATTATTCTTTCTTTATATTGTTGTACACATGTGACATCACAAGCTATAGTAGTCTTCTCATCCAGCCGTGACTGAGCAGAAACTTCAAGAATTCATAACTTTTGAACGGAATGTCTGATTTTCCTCAAACTCTCACTGATGTGTTCTACTAATATTGCTGCATTCACTCAACCCACATGTCTGTGAAGGTGAACGTGTCCTTTAAACTGATTTTCTGTTAAATAATAACAAGGTGGACGATGAATATAATCGTTTTGGCCACGATTATAATCCAAATCGGGTGCGGTGTTAGCCGTTGTTGAAATAAAATCTTCAAAGCTGGAAAATTTATATTGCATATCAGTTGTGGTGGGATATTGCCTGACTATTTAAAAAAAATTCATCATCATTCAATAAATTAAAAGGGAAATTTAGGGCTTGAGCCATAATGAAAAGAAACTAACACTATAGTTTATATTATGCCACTGGTGCGAGTTTGATAAAATAAGATATAGACCTGATAGGAGACACAACAAAGGAACAGCAATATGACGAGACAAGACATGTAGCAAAGTAGTCAACATGTAGAACAGTGGAAAAGAAAACCGAAGGAGTACGAACAACGAATGCATGACATCAGGTGCTAAAGTGGTGGGATAAGGAGGTAGCGTATAGTTAAGGACTAAGACCCCGTTTACAGTGCGAGGCTCGGCCGCGGCCGTGCCCAGCCCCGCTTCAGTGTAAACGCGCAAAAGGCCAAATGCGAGGCCAAAATTGGCCTCTCATTTGGCCTCGCTCTGGAGGTGGTCTCGGCCGCTGCCGAGCCGCGGCCGAGCCCGGCCTTTTCTTGGTGTAAACGCAAACTGGGCCAAATGCGCGGCCAATTGCGCGGCCAATTTTAGTCTGGCTTCCAAACCCTCTGCATGTATCTTTCGCTATTCAGGATATTAACCCCCTCAACGTCGAAAACTAGTATAGTTTAAGGTGGTTTTGTCCTGCAAAGGATTTTTTCCTTCGGCAAAGGCCTTTGCCCGAACGGCGACTTCGTCGCCACGGAATTCATTTGGCAAAGGGTCTGAAAACCAGACAATACCAAATTGCGTTTGTTTACAAGCAGAGCGCCACTACGACAAAATATTGAAAGGTTTGAATCAAAAGCGCGGCCGAGCCCAGCAGTGTAAACGGACAAAATTGCGAGGCTCGGCCGCGCAATTGAGGCCGGACTCGGCCGCGGCCGAGCCGCGGCCGAGCCCGGCCCCGCACTGTAAACGGGGTCCTTTATAGTGGGTATCGAAATCTTGTTGTCTTGTTGTAGTTTGACTTTAGTCTTCGACGGAATCCTGAGAAGCAAGCAAAAATACACAGAAGCAAATGGCAGAAGAGTAACATAATACATAATTATGGCGTTTACTCTTATGACGAGTTTGTAGAAAATATCAAATTGTATATACACCTTTTGGTATACTTTTGTTATACAATAGGAAAGAGAAAGTCAAAAGGAACGGAACCAGTGTACAAATAGTTCAGACAGAGTCTATACAAGGAGGTTGACGAGATGGAGTAACAACAGACTCATTCCCTTTGATCTATGTTCGAAACCACCGCTCAAAAATATTTGAAGCATGTGCCAAACAGGATCTGCCGCGCCGATACGAAGACAATTGACTCGTGTCTCATTGCATAATCACCAGCCACTTTCAAAGGAAGATATGTCTTTGTGATGGTAATTACTTTTCGCTATCCCTTCTTATAAAAGCTAGGTGGTACAGACACGAAGATGCGCGAACAGAAATTGAGGAAAAAATGCTGAAATGAAAATGAAAATTACTCGACTGGGCATACGCGGGCACTAATCTGATATATCGGTAAATTGGCACCTCGTCTACACCCACCCTGTCCACTGTCCACCTAGTCTAATGCCATCTCGTCTAAACCCACTTCGTCTACTACCAACTCGTCTACCAACCATATTGTCTATATGCCAATTAGTCTAATTGTCATTTCGTCTACTAGCCATTTTATCTAATGTCCAATTTGTCTAAGTCACATTTCGTCTAACACCCATTATGTCTATTGACCATTTCGTCTAGTAATCATAAGGTCTATGAATAGAATAGTCTACAGCTCATTTTGTCTAATACCCAATTGGTCTACAACTCATTGTCTAATAGTCAATTAGTCTAATAAGCAGTCAGTCTACTGCCAACTAGTCTACTGCCAACTGGTCTACTCCCAGCTCGTCTACTCCCAATTGGTCTACGCCCAACTGGTCTACTCCCAACTCGTCTACTCCCAACTGGTCTACTCCCAACTCGTCTACACCCAAGTGGTCTACTCCCAACTCGTCTACTCCCAACTAGTCTACACCCAACTTGTCTACTGCCAACTCGTCTACTCCCAACTCGTCTACTCCCAATTGGTCTACACCCAACTCGTCTACTGCCAACCCATATCTACTGCCAACTCGTCTACTGCCAACTCGTCTATCTACTGCCAACTAGTCTACTGCCAACTCGTCTATCTACTGCCAACTTGTCTACTCCCAACTGGTCTACTACTAGTTATATATACATATATATATGTTTTTTTAGTTATTTAAGTTTACTTCATCCATTTTCTTTTTTCCCAGTTAAATAGGTTGAACACTCTTGGTGCCCCATTTGGTTTAAATTTTTATGTTCTAATTATGACAATTTTTTAGAAAAAAAAGTAATGTCACAGTATGAAAAACTTGCTGTGTTATTTTTGTGTTGGATGTGTAATTTATATCAGAACCAATCATGCAGCATTTATATGTCCAAACTTCAACACTCCATCCATTCAACTTTGATACACAATCATAAGTATGGTAAAAATGAAAAGGAACACATTAGAAGTACATTATCAGTATTCTTTATTCTGTGTGCCACGTACTGATGTATGTAAACGGTTAAATGCGCAAAAAGATTGAAACATATACACAAAAATATGATTCATGTACAATTTATAGCTACTACTAAGATGAATAATTTACTTGCCTGCAATGTACTCAATACACGTTTCGCGAGGAACCCTAAATAAGCATTTATATGTCCAAACTTCAACGCTCCATCCATTCAACTTTGATACACAATCATAAGAATGGTAAAAATGAAAAGGAACACTTTATAAGTACGTTATCAGTATTTTTTATTCTGTCTGCCACGTACTGATGTATGTAAACGGTTAAATGCGCAAAAAGGTTGAAACATATACACAAAAATATGATTCATGTACAATTTATAGCTACTACTAAGATGAATAATTTACTTGCCTGCAATGTACTCAATACACGTTTCGCGAGGAACCCTAAATAAGCATTTATATGTCCAAACTTCAACACTCCATCCATTCAACTTTGATACACAATCATAAGAATAATAATCCATCCAACTACACGCCCACATCGTAACAACTAGAATAGTCTAATATTGATTTTTGTGCTAATCAAGGGCAGGGTTTGATATGAATAGTTCATGACAGTGAGACGGACTGGACACTAGACAAAGTGGTATATTCATTATTAGCATGACCAGATGGAAATGATCAGTTTGGGTAATTGAGAGTAAAACTATATCAGTTGGGAGTACACCAATTGGGTATAGACGAGTATAGACCAATTGGGAGTAGACCAGTTGGAAGTAGATCAGTTGGGAGTAGACCAATTGGGAGTAGACCAATTGGGAGTAGACGAGTTGGGAGTACACCAGTTGGGAGTAGACCAGTTGGTAGTAGACCAGTTAGGAGTAGACCAATTGGGAGTAGACCAATTGGGAGTAGACCAATTGGGAGTAGACCAATTGGGAGTAGACGAGTTGGGAGTAGACCAGTTGGTAGTAGACCAGTTGGGAGTAGACGAGTTGGGAGTAGACCAGATAGGTATAGACCATATTGGGTATGGACAAACTAAGGGTTGGACGACATGATAACTAGACAAAGTGAATGTAGACTGAATGACTTGTAGACGAGGTGGGAGTAGACTAACTAGTAGTAGACAAAATAGATATTAGACGACATGGCAAATAGACATTGTGAGTGTAGACGATTTGGCTATTAGATCAATTGTTTTGTAGACGAAATGCTCCGTAGACGAGTTGGGTATTAGACAATACGGGTAGTGGGCAAAGTGACTATTAGACAATATGGGTACTGGACAAAACGAGTTGTAGACCAAATGGGTATTAGACTAATCGGTAATAGACGATATGCCAGTAGACCAATTGGAAAATAGACATACAATGTAGTGGCTGTAGACGAGGTTACTATAAACCGATATATCTATCAATAAAGAATTATACTTGAAGATTATTAAATGTTAATTTCATTTGGGCAAATTGAGACGAAAAGTGATAAAACTAGCTTTCCAGGATGGAACAGTTTTAAACATTTTCAAATACAGCTCTGATTTACATTTTTGCGCAAATTTCTGAACGGAATTGACTTTTATTTTACATGTTTTATTATTAAATGAAATTTTATTTCATTTAATAAATAGATAAGCAAAATATGGCCAACATTATGATAACGTTCAAAATGAATCTTCAGGTTGCTCAGCAAGACGGCGGCTTGGAACATCGATCATCAAAGGCACAAGTGCACCTGTGGAATTCTTTTGTACATCAATAGAAATCTGACAACTGTTTGAATAAATTACAGCCAGTTGGAACTCCATGTATAAAACCTCCTTGGTCCATACCGCTGTTGTATGGACATCAGATAGTGCATGGCTATCAAAGGAAACTCATTCAACCATTAATGTACATGACCAGGGAGATGTGACTATTAACGAACAATATGACTAGGTAGCGCTGCAAGGGCGCCAAAATAAGAGCTGACTATATGTATGTCGACTCAGCGAGCTGAGCGGCCAATTCTGGCATGTCAGGCGAGTACAGTAGTCGGACAAAACAAGTACATTTAGATGTGAACAGGTGCTCGTAATGCTATTGAGATATCATAACAGCATCAAATATGGACAAACAGCAGTTCAAGTGCATGAAGCATAGACTAGCAGTACACGTTGAGATTGGATAAGTATGATGTCAGGTCGGTGAACCTATTCTGTAGGGTGGTTACTGCATAATGAACTGTCATTGGAATGCCTTGTTGCAAGTCACAGTCAGTTTTTTTTTTATTGTTGAACTTGGAAATAAACTTTACACTCAAATGACATTATGGTTTACAGAACGCAAGAGTGTTTTCTTTTCTTCTTAATAGACTTGATGGGAAGCGATAAATTGGCCAATACCATTTTTTATTACTTTGAAAAAAGAGGAAAAAACAACAGTATTTTAATGAATTTAGCAGAAACCTTGCCGCTCTGATGATAAATAATGGATAATGCGTATTTAACATTTCCTATAGCAACACATGGCCGGTCACAAACCATGTGATGAAATAGCGCCACGAGTGGCTCCAAAATAAAAACGACAACAGATTATATTATGTCAACTCAGTGATAAGCAGCCAAATCAAATTATAAATTCAAGTCACCATCCTGTATTAGGCAAGTGGCTAGTGAAAACCAAGCATGTGAGCATGTACTCATATCAACAGTTCACTGAACTTTAAAGGATGATGTCTTACAAGACTTTAAACTATCACAGTGCCAGAGTACTTCAAAATGCAACAAGTACAACCCAGGGAGGGCTTGCTTGTTATTTTTTTAATGAGATAATGGTAAGCGGCATATCGGCCTGTGCCATTTCTGAAGAACTTTCATTGTACAGTCAGAAGAGAGAAAAGAAAAACAAGAATTCAAATAATTCATTCTAGCAGGATCCGTGCCATTTTTTTATATAAATGGGAAATAGTGGTTGATAGCTTAGACAGATCTTCTAAGTGTTGTTAACCACCCGCTAACAACGTGACATAATTGCACTAAAAGGGCGCCAAAATAACAGCTGACTTCTAAATACCGGTCGTCTCAGTGAGCTGAGCAACCAATTCAGGCATTTCAGGCGAGTAGCCGGTTAAACCAGTATCTCTTTATATGTGAGCAGGTGCTCGCAATGCGACAGAGAATCATAACAGCATGAAAATGTGGACAAACAGCATTTCAAGTGCATGAAGCATAGATAAGCAGTAAATGGAGAGATTGGATAATGTGTCAGGTCGGTGAACCTAGTGTTGTTCACCACCCACTAACAACGTGACATAATTGCACTAAAAGGGCGCCAAAATAACAGCTGACTTCTAAATACCGGTCGTCTCAGTGAGCTGAGCAACCAATTCAGGCATTTCAGGCGAGTAGCCGGTTAAACCAGTATCTCTTTATATGTGAGCAGGTGCTCGCAATGCGACAGAGAATCATAACAGCATGAAAATGTGGACAAACAGCAGTTCAAGTGCATGAAGCATAGATAAGCAGTAAATAAAGAGATTGGATAATGTGTCAGGTCGGTGAACCTAGCCTGTTAGGTGGTTACTGCTTAAAGGACAAGTTCACCTTCATAGACATGTGGGTTGAGTGAATGCAGCAATGTTAGTAGAACACATCAGTGAGAGTTTGAGCAAAATCGGACAATCTGTTAAAAAGTTATGAATTTTTGAAGTTTCTGCTCAGTCACGTCTGGATGAAAAGACTATTATAGCTTGTGATCACATGATTATACAACGAAAGAATAAAGAAAATTCAACATATTTCAATTTTTCTCGCATAAAAAATGAACACTTGACTTCTCTCTTTTAGAAGGCAGGGGGAATAATACGTCTGTAGCAAGTCGGAGAAATGTGCACTTTATTCAAAAAGTAAAGTTTTGTGAAATTCCCTTTTTATTTTCCTTATATAGTTGTACGCATGTGACATCATCCACTGTAGTAGTCTTCTCTTCCAGCAGTGACTGCGCAGATACTTAAAATATTCGTAACTTTTGAACGGATTGTCCAATGCATTATCCTCAAACTTTCACTGATGTGTTCTACTAATATTGCTGCATTCTCTCAATCCTAATGTATATGAAGGTGGACTTGTCCTTTAATGAACTGTCATTGGAATGCCTTATTGCAGATCACCGTCAGTCAGTTAGTCCGATTGATGGGAAATTGGCAAGAAGCCAAATCTCCCCTCCCCGCTCTAAAATTAAAAACCACAGAATCCTTGAAACCTTCCTCTGTCATGTGAACGGACGTTAATTTTAATCCTTATTGCAATCATGTTTGTATTCCTGTTTCAAATTTAAGCAAACTCGGTATGTGTGAAAAAAAAAAAGCTCTAAGTTTCACATCACCCTCCACGATTCCAGTTTGGATTCATACTGCAAGTTTGTTTTTATTACTTGAAACACGATTCTAGTTTGCTTAATTACTAACTGTTTTGCAGAAATTAGCAAAACTTCAAAGCTGTCACAACTTCCCTATTTTTCATCCGATTTGAGTCAAATTTTTACCGTTGAACTCGTAAGATTTTACGTGTTTTTTTTTTTGTTTTTTTTATCAGACGAACTTATATTTGGACCGCATTTCTATGGAGTTCTATGGAATTTTCGACCAAAGTCGCTTCACCAATGTTCACTGGCAAATACTGCAGCTTGAGAGTCTATAACCTATGATCTTCCAGGCTAGAGTTAAAAATATCCCAACTGTTGAGTGGGTTTTGCATGGCATGTATTACAATAGTATGCAACAGTCCACCGTATCGACCTCAACAAAGTCAATGTCGCTTTCCCACGACACAATGAATGCGTTCATGCAATGACCATATGACCTGTCCGTATGACCTGTGCACAGGCATTTATACTACAACATCCATAGACCTGCGCACAGGCATTTATTCATATACTAATTGTAGTATACTACAATCATACTTCTCGCAGAGTCAAAACGTATTTGCTGTTATCATGGCGACAGAACTCAAAATGAAACGGGACTCTACTGAAAACTGGCGCTTTGTCATTATAATCAGCAAATTTTTCATATTAGCCATCGATGGTGGACTTTCAAAATCCCTGGGAGTGCTACTTCCGCTGATGGTCGATCGCTTCAACTCAAACTACCGAACTGTTGGATTTACCTGTACTTTGCCTGTTACATTGTGGTATCTATTTGGTAAGCCTTTGCTTAAGGTAATAGCCCACATTTGTAAACCTGCAGCAATTGGTCTCATAGTTAGCATGGAGTTTCGGTATGATTGTAGTAACACCTGTGCAAAATTTCGTTCCAATTAGTCCATTAATTTCATAAAAATAAATGAAAATGCACCGTATGCATGCGTATAAAAACGCTCGCTAGCTCCGGTCCACGCACGTACTACATGCATGCGATACATGTGCAAGTTAATGTGCGTAGCTAGCCCGCGCTCGTAATTCGATTTTGGGTCGGGCTGACCCGGTTTGAAAATGATTTTAAAACGATGATTTTCTCTCTTTTATCGAATGGTATAGACAAAGAGCAACAGGTGAGGTATGTTACTGTTATAACTTGTACTTGAAGTCATTTTGGACCTGTTTTATGCAGTTTTGATTTTCATGGGTTTGCAAATGTGGGCTAGTACCTTTAAAGGGGATGGCTAGTAATTGATCAGTGGGAATCAGTGGGAATGCTGGGGGATGTTTGTTCCAATCCTTGTGGGATTCATTTCAGAGTACATTATATATATCTATTGTTGTATGAAAATTATTTGCTTCAGAATGGTCTCATATTCAAGTAATGTGCAGTCTAACGGTTTAACGGGCCGTTAACGATCGCCCCGTCACTGTACAAGCATGCATGCTAACCTGGAAACATTAAACTGCACCTTACTTGAATATGAGACCATTCTGAAGCAAATAATTTTCACACAATATATATATATATATATATATATATATATATATATATATATATATATAGTACTCTTAAAGGAATCCAACAAGGATTGGAACAATCATCCCCAGCATTCCCACTGATTCCCATTGATCATTTACAAGCCATCCCCTTTAATTCTGGCACTAGATCTATTTGATCAGTACGTACTATGTGTGAATGTGTAAGCAAATATATACTTCAGTATAGAATGTAAGATATGCATGTTTATGTAAATACACCATCAAAATTCCCCTAAAAACTGTCATCAGTAAAGGCATAATTAACCATATGCAAATAAAACAAAAACCCAGCATTGGTGTTTTTAAATAGTTCTACAATGTGAGTTAGGGATAGCCACTGTAAAACAACCACTATAAAAATTTGAATCCGTATAATCGATGTTAAGTTTGTTAACTACACAAAATGTAAAATAGTTATGATAAAAATGTTTCCAGGCTAAACCGTCTACATTTATGGTTTATTGAGAAAAATACTGATATCTCCTTATATTTTAGGCTTTATTCCAAAAATTCTATATGGTAGGATTTTGTTGTGACACAACAGACCTACATGCATCAAACGTGATATCTTGACAATATTTTTGAAACCACTGCTCTCAAAGGTAAACAGGGCCTTTAACATAGTAAAACCTTGAAATTTGTATTTATATCTCGCAGGGATTTATCTCGTTCGAACCACCTAGTTTTCCAATTTATCGTACGAAAACTCAGAGGAATATTAAACTGTTTAATTATGATTTAGCTTAGGGGGAATACAATGATATGTTCAATATTGCTTTTGAAAGATTAATCGTAAGCTTCAGGGTTATTATGAAAAAAAAATTCACGCTTGCAATAGCAAAATTTAATTCAAGAAAGTTTAAAAATCCATCATTATGAAAACTTTTCCCCAATTTTGGACACAAGCCTTCCGAAAGACAACGTGTGCACTGGTGTGTGTGCACGTTCAGGTCACCGGGTCACGTTGTTTACTTGACCGAAAGATCGGTCTGTATCTGTCCGTCGGGGAATGTTCCGCGGAGACTGCGTCTGGCTTCACGGATCCCCTCCGTATACAGACCGAAGTCAATGATTGCGGCTCCTGTGTGGAGCAGTCGCGCACAGATCAAACGTTACGATAAACCAAATTTCAGACAGCTTTTTTACATTCAAACAAGTTTGACATGACATGACACATTATGCAGCAATATTTGGGATAAATTTCTCAATTGTGCAATCGAAATACTCACATAAACTCGGTTATAACGTAGAAATTTTATCGATATCGCAACATCGCCGTTCGCAAGCTGTAAGTCGCCATTTTAAATCTGTAAGCCAATCACATGCGAGGTACGTGTTTTAGTAACACAAACACGTAGAAACTACCTCGCATGTGATTGGCTAATAGATTCATAGTGTATGTTTCTTGAGTTTGAACGTGACGACGCGACAGGCTGTGTTTTACGTTGAAAATTCTCCTAAAATGTTGGATTATTCATTAATCTGGTGAGTGTAATGTATTCTTAAAAGGCTAATTTCACTATACAAGCTGAAATTTGCCGACCTAGGGCTGTGAATTAGACGCAATCGAGAAGGGTGAGGTACCTCACCCAATTTTCCATAGAGACAGTGGTTAAGAACATCCACACAGCAATGGGTACTGCAAGCTTCCGTCTGTCTACGGAGGACAGCGTTAATGGCAAAATATAAAAAAGAGTCCTCCGGACAGACGGATCTTTCTGTCTAGTTGTTTACTCAGTTTACGCTTTACGGAGATAGCAAAAAGAGATCGGGCGTTTCCATTATCAAAACAGGGGTTCGCTGCATTGCAGGATTACACAGGATTACACAGTTAGGCACAGCTCGAGTATCACTATTAGCCAGTTTGGGGTCATGCCACGAGACCGACACCCACAAGTCATACGGTCCACGAGACCGACATCAAAAATAGGTCCATGAGTCATACAGCCCATGAGTTATACGGCTCACGAGTCATACAGCCCATGACTTCGACATTGCGCACTGAAGGCTCACGAGACCGACACTAAGCAAAGAAAGCCCACGAGACCGACACTACACAATTAAGGTTCACGAGATCGACAGTATGCAAAAGAGGCTCACGAGACCGACACCAGGCAAAGAAAGCTTACGAGACCGACAGGATGAATAGCGCCATCTATGTCAATTACAAATATGTAACTGTACAGAGTGTTCCATGAAGGGGAAAATTACATGCTGGCGGGTGCAATTTCGTCGCGCTATCGAGAGAGAGATTGTAACTAATTGAACAGCACCATCTACTTATCAACAACATCAAATATGTATTTCTACACGTGTGGCTTTTAGGAGGCAGTTCTGTTACTCTACGGGGAGCGACATTGTTACCAATTTCCCTTTTTTTATAGATAAAATTGTCCTCATCATGGGACCCCCACAAAAAATGTGTGAAAAATGATAGAGGACAAGAACGATGTATGGTTTAATTTTAGATGTCATTGTGCTATTTCTAATAGGCTTTCCTAATTTTTACATAGATGGTGGACAGGATGTAAGTTTGTTTTTCGCCCTTTTCTTTCTCGCTTCACTATAGTTAAGTAAGCCTTTATCAGATCTCCTATCCGCCTGCTCATAACCGCCTGCTTAGTTCAATTTGCTATTTTCTCTGTAATGTAATGTATGACATTCAATGGATGAAAACGTTTTATATCGAAACGAATCACCTCGATTTGTGGCTTGTGTTTGTAAAATCATTCTCCTGAAAACGGTACATTTTTCATGAAATAGGATAGCTGTTTCCATAAATGCATTTCTTTTTCTGAACCCTTAACGCTACCTTAATAGACGATTACATTAATATTTGTGAATTTATACTAAATCAACACCTTTGCAGATGACTACGCCCCCTCCATAATGTAAAGCACTTGTGCACTGCAACATTGACCATTTTGTGAAATATTTTGTTGTAAACTTCATTTCACAGCTTAGTATTTTTCTAGTTGGTTGATCTGAATGTCCACATCATTTTATTTTATTTTTTAAGTAGGTGTATATCGGTATGTGTCTTGCGGCAAGGGAAACGAGGGCGTTTTGGCATTTTTGAATTTAATGTTGAAACATATTATGCACTTTTACTGAATTTTGTTTATTTTTTCACAAACACTCACACACGCTAACACAATTAAAGATCCTGAACAGTTCAGGGGTGAGGGAGGATAATTGACGGGGTAATACCCTAGCAACTCTCCTTTTCCATCTTTCATTATCTTCCTTGTGCCATTATCTGGACACCCTATACAATTATTTGGTCTATAGGTGGCGCTGTTCATCCTGTCGGTCTCGTGGGCCTTCTTTGCTAAGTGTCGGTCTCGTGAGCCTCTTTTGCCTAGTGTCTGTCTCATGAGCTTTGTTTGCGTACTGTCGGTCTCGTGAGCCTTTTTAAGCGTAGTGTCGGTCTCATGGGCTTTGTTGGCATAGTGTCGGTCTCGTGAGCCTTTTGTGCGTAGTGTCGAACTCATGGGCTGTATAACTCGTGGGCTTATTTTACTTGATGTCGAACTCGTGGGCTTTCTTTACTCAGTGTCAAACTCGTGGGCTACGTAACTTTGTACATGTGGGACTTACTGCAACGTAACGATCATTCATAATTTGGCTGCCCAAGGACCTCATCAGTTACCTCATTTTCTGGCAATGTAGACATTTTTTCATTAAATTATGTATGCTTTCACCAATCTTAAAACATACTTGATCATTTTGACCACCTTCATGGCCGATGTAATGAGTTTTTTTTTTTTTTTTTTCGGATAAAACAGGAGGATTCCTCTTCAAAATACCTTTGGAAAGACTACCGTTGTCACAATCCAGCTTCTCGCGTGGGAAAAAAAAAACCACTTCGCCCCAAGTTGGTACGATATATCGTTCTGATTTTATCGATGTTGATAACCAGCGAGTACGTACGAAGTCATAAAAATTTCTTCATTTTCCATAGACTTTTCGCAAGAAGTGAAAATGCCTAACTAAATCAAGACTTGAAAAGCAGCGAAAATAAACACTCTCTGAAAAAAAAAAAAATCTTAACATGAAAAGAAAGAAAATTTTGTCTACTTTTCAAATCGCTTCGCCCCCCCCCCCCCCCCGTGCCCTCAACAAGAAATATGACATATTTCGACATATCACAGTCTAGGAATTTTGATGCCTGAAATTACACGTTATAGATAATCCGCGCGTGTGCGCACCGCTCGCGCACTCCTTCGTGTCCACGAAGTTTCACAATGGATAACGAAAGCAATTATGGAAGCAATCGAAACTAGGAATTGTCTTTGCAAATTTACAAATCTTATTTGGAAAATTTGATGATTGAAAAACATCATTGTTAAAAAAAAAAATCGTAACTACTAAATTGACGCGTCTAGAATGTACAACAAAATTTGCTCGAGTACGTGAAAGGTGAATTGCGTCTTTTTGCCGGGGAAGATAGTATGTGAACACAGGATTCCCCTGGAAAATAATTGAAATACTGAGCGGACTACCCAAGGCTGAACATGCTGAATGAATAGACAAATAAATAACGTTTTATTTGCAACATTTGAGCTTTGTGCATGAATTGTGGGATAGCGGAGAGCTTAAGAATGTATTTCTGCCTTTGCATACAGAGAGTGAAAGTGCAATGGATCAACATACAATTGCCCTATGCCTCAAAGATTCAAATCTCGGAAAACATTTTGTCTTATTTTCTCCAGTTAAACTTTTAAGAAAATTATGGACCGAGAAAAAAAAAAAACCTAAAAAATGCTTATTCCGTAGCCCCTTTCGAAAGATTGTTACTACACCAATAACTTCAGTCTTACCATCCTTATAGATAGACACGTAACTATTGTGAACAAAGATCACAAGAAAGTTCATTGACATGAGCAAGGCCTGGAGAAAGGTTATCGCTTTTGACATCACCGCAGATGCTGGACTCGAGAGTAGGTACAACTACTCAGAAAGGGAAGCAATCCGATCATTATTTGAGAATTAGGTTTGTTCACTTTTTTCAGATTTAGTTATTCTGATATAAGGTTGTAATAGTACCAGCGTGGTGCTTGTGGACGTGACGGTTCAAATATACAACGTATACTCAGGCTATATAAAGGATGACAACAGAGGAGCGAGTTGACGTGTCCCACGATTCGAACTGATTTCACGGTGTAGTATTTTGTTATTAGTAGTTTTGTCATATGCCACATTATGGAAAATGGCATATAATTTATTTGATTCATAAGAATTATCTTAACAACTTATAAAGGGATGGTGTATTGGTAGAGATGAGGACTGAACTATTAACCTACCATACCTAGACTTCCACCTAATACAGAGCATGCCATTCTAAGAGGAATTCAAAGTTTATTAGATGAAAATCAGTTTTGGAATGGCTGAGACATCCAAAAAACAAAGTAAAACAAAACGATCCCAATAAAACTTGGATACACCTTTTATTAAGATTAGTCTGTTTTGGATATCTCGGCCATTTTAAAACCAATTGTTATCAAATAATGTGGAAGCCGTCTTGGAATTACATGCACTTTTATATTTTGTAAGAGGTTTTCATTATCCCACAAAAAGCAACAACAACAACAAAATGTTAGAAGCCTGAAGTTAGGTTTCAACCAAAACTACACAATCCCTTTAATATAGGATCACGACAATTATCGCGAGCAGGTAATTGTCTTATCCCCTCAAGTATTTTTGATCCTTTGACAGCTCCCATTGCCTACGTTGTGATTAAGCTGCTGCGTCCAACCTCTGCGGCCATCCTTGGCGGACTCCTCGCCGCAGTTCCGCTGATCTGTGTTCCTCTGGCCAGTAACTTGATGATTTTCGGGGCGCTGATGTCACTTTCAGGTAGGTCAGAAATCATTCCTAAATGATTGACGAAGTAAGATTGAATTTTATTGACCTTTATCATCAGAATTTTCAAGTATTTTTTTTTTCTTTTCGAGAATTTAATGTTAGTTATAGAAAACTTCCAAATGGCCTCAAACAGTTCTGGGCCCTGTTTTATGAAGAGTTAAAATTGATTATAAAGTTGATTTCAACTATAAGTCTATGGCAACCTGTGTGGTAAGGAAATTTAAAATCGATTTTATCTTTTGATAAAACGGGGCCCTGACTGATGTTGGGCTGATCATTTTTTTTTCTCACGAGGCCTGTTGAATTAAGCATGTTTATTACGATGCAATTATCACGCATAGCAAGATAATTTCACTAAGATTACAAATTAAGATTTAAATATATGATATGCCTTCTAAATGCATGTTAGTAAAATGAAACCAATACATTCCGCGCTTGCGTTTGTATATCAATGGTAATTGATTTTTGTGAGACCAAAGATGACCAAATTTGATGACTATCTGACTAAAAACAGTACGGTTCCATGGAATGATTTGTATTTCTTCAGTGTGTGTGTTTCAGGGATCGACATTATGCTCCGCCGACAACTGCCCCGCCGACATTTGCTCCACCGAAAATTGCTCCGCCGACAATTACTCCGGCCAAATTTTCTCCAAATATATATTTGTTCCGCTGACATAAATATGCCCCGTCGACAATTGCTTCGCCGACAATTATTGCTTAGCTGACATTTTCGTCGAAGATGCGACTTTTGCTCTCCTGGAATGGAATTTCGTGCGCTTTTGTACAATATTTGTATTAGTCTGCCATAGCGATATCTAAATAGTATCATTCAGAAACTATTTTGTACAATATAGTCTTTTTTTTTCTTAGAATGCTTAGATAAAAATGAAATTGTTATCCAGTCGAATTAGTAACCATCGCTTCATTAATATGTTTCATTGGTTGTAGAAACCGAATACGCTGTGATAAATATAGTTACTGGTTCAAGTAATTATCAGGCCAAGGGCACGACACCGGTTTTAAGATCGATCCCTAGTTAAAAGAAAATTAAGGCGGAGGGTTCAAACGTATATTTGTCCACAAATAATCTCGATAGTAGATAATGACTATTTCGTTTCACGCATTCCAATGTATATGTGCTCATAATATAATTCCTAATTTATTCTGTGTTATATTTTGTTGAAAGAAAAATGAGAATAAAAATGAATGAATTGAACTGAATTATCATTATCATTGCTAGCATTATTATCATTTTCAATATTATCATTATTATTATCTATTGTTAGGTCACATGAGCCGAAGGCTCAAGTGAGCTATTGCGATCCAAGGTTGTGCGTCGTGCATCTTGCGTCGTGCATAAACTTTTCACATTTCCATCTTCTTCTTGAAAACCCCATGACCGATTTTCATTAAACTAGGCAGGTAGCATGCCCAGAAGAATACAATTTCAGCTTGTTAAAACGGGCACCATGCCCCTCCTGGTACCCCCGGTGGACACCCTCCCCCCCCCCCCCCCCCACCTCCAAAAAAAGTAAGGAATCTATTTTTTTTTTATCTTCTTCTCTAGAACCAGAGATGATAGAGCTAACTAAATACTATGAGTTAGTACATTGATGACTGTAGTGTCAAGTTCGATCATGACAGAATCGGGGTGCCCCCCCCCCCAAAAAAAAAAAAAAAGTTGATAGGCACAACTTCGCCCACTCATACATATACATGCAAAGTTTCATTAGGATACCTCAAACGGTTCTTTACTTTCGCTGTCCGCAAAATTGATTACGGACCGAAGGACGGACGGACGGACGGACGGACAACCCGAAAACACAATGCCTCCGGCGACACTTCGTGGTAGAGGCATAAAAAAGGGTTCTTACACGGCAATTAGATGCCACTGGCCGTCTTTCATTAAAACTTAGAATTTAAGATTGGAGAAAGTATAGACGTAACGAAAAACTTTTTTTTTTTGGACCTCGGAATCGATTATAACACCCGGGTCGTGCCCTTAGCTTGATAATTAATTGAACCAGTAGCTTTGATTATCACAGCATTTCGGATATGATAAAAACCGACGAAGCATTCAAATGAATCGCTGGATAATAACCCGACCCTCCCCTATTACATCTCTTTCAAAGCATTGGCTACAGAAAGAAACAACAAATGTGTAAGATAATTCTGGAGGATTATTCTTTATTTAAATGTCGCCGAACAATTTTAATTTCACGTTGCGATTTTAATTCGCAATTGTCATAAAATTCTGAGAGAGAAAATCCTTCTAGCACAGTAGATGGTAAAGAGAGTTAGACCTACACGTACTCTTACCATATATGACAGTAAAACGACCTGCTTTTGTTTAGTTTGTAAAATACTATTATTTACATGTAGATTGTCTTCGTATATTCTCTCTTCATGTTAATCATGTTTGCATTCTCATGATCTCTTTTGTGTCTTTATGTATAATCTATAGGAGTTGTAATTCACATGGTCTGTTATACTGTTATTTGCATTCTTTGAATGTCTGTACTATTATACCGTAAGAGGGGGTGAAAAGAGTCAATAAAATTCTGAATTTAATGTCGAGTAGCATTTGTCGCAATTTTCGGAGCAATTGTCGGCGGAGCATATTATGTCAGCTGGGCATAAGACTGTCGTATTAGAGTTGCGCTCTGATTGATGTTTTTGTCGGGCATTTTGTTAGGCATAGGGCGTACCGATCTAGTGACCAAAATTATGATATTATAGGTTGTCAATTTTTTTTTTTCACCTGTGCTATTTTTCGCCTGTTTGTTCCTTTAGAAAATAAAAAAAATGTTGACAAATTTGATGTTTTGAACATGTGTTGAAGACAAGATATCGTCTTGAAGGACGTACCAACCGCACTCTTTTCAAAACGTATGGATCTACGGTTTTCTCCAATGATCAGTTCGAAGGAATGTGTCCATATTTCATCAACAACACCAGTTCAGACTACTGGACTAAGAGACAAAGTGCTAATACGCCATAGAAGAAAATTGAAGAGATCATGTGACCGACAGGAATTCTCAGCAGATATGCCAGGATGTACTTATTTCTGATTTCTTGATCGCATTTCTTCCCTTCACATTTATGCAGGTATGGGAATGTCTGTCATCTTTCTTTCTTCGTACGTAACTGTCAACGAATACTTTCCTAAGTCATTCGTCTTCGTGAATTCTTTAACTCTCTACGGGGCATGTGCCGGAGCACTCTGTCTACCTCTGATTATTGAGAAAACTCTGGAAGCCTATGGATATGACGGAGCATTTCTAATACTCGGCGGAATTGCCCTTCATGCAGTTGTCTGTGGAGCCGTCATACGCCCACCGAGTGACCTTCAGAAAGATGCAAGTTCGTCTGGTACGGACGAGAGTCGATCGTGGGCAGTGTCGGCAGAAAGTAACGATTTTCCCAAAGCAGGAAATTTCCTCAATGACAAACGTGATTCTACCTGCGCGGAAATGATCTGGAACATTTTTTCTTTGTGCGTAAAGAAATTAAAGGATAATATTTTCTTTGCCGAACCATTTTTTACCGGTGCACTCCCAGCAATATTTCTGATTTACTTTATTTTGTACGCCTGGTATCTCTTTTTAGTACCGCGTTTGGTGTGGCTAGGGATTGACCCTTCACGAGCGGTGTTCCTCGCCAGTCTTGCTGGAATTGCTGGAACGATAGGACTTACAATATTGATTCTGGTGGTGCGAACAACGGTCGGCGCGAAATATATCATATTGATATTCTGCGGGATTTGTTCCATCGCTCTCCTTGTCGCCTCTTTGAACAACAGTTACACTTACCAAGCCCTGATGACTTTCATCCAAGCCATGTGTCTGTTCGCTCTTAATACTAGTGGACCAATTCTCACTAAGATGACGGTTTTGAACGAAGAAAACATACCTGCTGGCCTGACTGTGTCTACATTTGTAACCGGAATAGGAATCACAACTGGAAATACTTTATCAGGTACAGTCAATAAAAGCCCTTCCCCCACCCCCAACTTCTTCTCCTTTTGATTTGGCAGTCCTGCTGCGGGGGACGGAAAGGTGGGATGGTTGTTTGGAAAGAGTTCATTGTAGGGTCAGGGGTCAAGGCTCTGCCAAAAAGACAATCCCTTGTTTGAAATCAATGAATAGGACCCAAACATACTAATGCGGGTGTCATATTGTAGCAGAAAGAACTGCATAACGAAACAATATCAGTCGAACAATATTCTTTCGAATATTAAAGTAGACGTTAATCTGTATCAAGCACGGCAGACATTGATTTCACATGGAGTACAGGGGCGGGTCCAAGAATTCCGTGAAGGGGGAGGGGGCACAAGGCTGTTTATATTTCTGGTGCTACTTCCGGGCTTCACCAGCTGACAAAAAAAAAATGAAATAAAGATACACAAGAAGGGCCTTGATAGGGATTTTTTTTTCTTGGCTGACAAGCAAAACAACAACAACAACAACAACAACAACAGCAACAACAACCCAAAAAAGTACAAAACAAAGCTTAGTGCCATTACAGTCGTGCGATTTCATGCATACTTTTCCTTTTAAAAATGTTTTTTGTTTTGATTTCTTTTATAAATTTTTTTTTTTTTAAATAAAGGGGGAGGGGTGCGAGCGCCCGGTGCACAACTGGATCACCACTGCAAGCATTGATAGGGCAAAATATTTTGATTTTAGAATTGAAATATCCACCTTTTCCACCACCACCCCCCCCCCTAACTGAAAAAAAAAATGATCCAATGATTATCGTAATTGCTGTGAGGACATTTTGTGTGGCTTAATTCCTACGGAGGGTTTCTGTGAAAATACTATTACATTGTATTTTTAACGAAACTTTGTCCACTGTCGGTATTCAGATATCCAGAATGAGCTCAAGTTCAATGAATACTCGGCGTATAAGTATAATTCATTTTCAACCTCAAATGAGCATCAAACACTTTAAGGCTCGTGTATAAATCACCGCACATAAAGGCCCATCAAAACGCACATAAAATCAGCGGATTTCAAAAAGCAATATTCGCTACACAAGATACGAAAACCACTGATTTTGCTTGGACTCAAAGGAATCACTAGTAGTGAGGTATTGAAGTCAAATGACCCGTGTTAATTTCTACTACTGACTTTCGTTTTGCTCTCTTCCGGCTTCTGGTGCAATGCCTTGGTAATGAACAAAAGCAAGTGCTCACTGTTGTCACTTCCAACCCAACCCCCTCCCTTCTCCCGGCAGGACACATCATTGACGTCACGCACTCCTACACAGTCGTCTTCGAAATGCTCGGCGTCGGTCTCATCGTTGTTCTTGTCAACCTACTCATCGTAGTGATGCTCAAAGGCTTTAGGTCAAGGCGAACTGACGTAGAGAATAGATGACCGGGAACATTCAGCATGTTTGTAGTCCCAACGCCGTTTATCTAAAATGTTGGCACAAATAATTTCCATCTTGCCATTACGGTTTACTGTTTTTCTTTCAAATATTGTGACCCTGCATCACAAAACCAACAAAAGGTCGCCAGACATGGATTTTCAGTAAAGAGTAGATTTTGAACGAAGATACTCTAAGCTTTAAAATTGTGTGTAACTCAATCTAAATAGTCTCTCCTAACCTATCTAAGTCTTGGGGGTTGGGGGGACCCCATATACTCTGGAAAAGTATGAACCGAAAAAAGAGGCTCTGAAGTGCAAGGTCTATTCAAGCGCCTAATCTTCACTAAGCCGTGCTAGCTGCGCGTTAAATGCGACCAAAAAAAAAAAAAAAAGGAACCAAACAAACGAACAAACAGGATGTAAACCACCATAGCAACAACAATCAAGGGATTATGAGTTTATGAAATTCAGCATGCTCTATCAAGACATTCTGTCCATAATAAATGCCAACTTTCAAAACAGTAGCGTTATTGTTTCAAAAGTTATTTGAGTTGAAAGTGAAGAGTGTGTAAAAGGTTTCAAGAAATAAATGGGGCCTCTAAAGACACATGTGATCACACTTTTTAACCCCCCAAAAAGAAAAGGGCTGCAGAAAAAAATGCTGAAAGCCCACTTTCCCTTTCATTTTATGATCCCAAACTTACTAATATTGTAGAAGAAGAATAGCTTTTCAGAAAATACGGGGAACTCAAAATTGACTTGCTTGACCCGTTTCACCTTTTTGGAGTCCTCACGTAAAATCAAGAGGTGCGACTCTTTGTTGGTTTTGTGATGCACAGTCGCAATTACATACGGTGAACCCTGTAATTCGTGAATGAAATTTGTAGGCAAATATCTACGACGCAGGTGTATTTTTGGCTCAGTTTTATACATATACATTACTTTTAGTTTTCTCTTTTTTTTTCTCACTACATAAAGCTACATTCTTCATGACAATTATTCGGCAGTTTTACACAAACTAATTCAGAAACTAATTTTGATAGGTAATATGAAATTAAAATATTAACATACTGCTACAATCGAGTAGGACTCGCTCGTCTAATATAGGGGCAGGAGTTTGTGTCCTCGTGGAGTATAGCTATTAATACCTTTGAGGATAAGCTTGGTTTATCCTCGATGTCAAGGACCACTGTCTGAACGTAACAATTGATATAAACTTTATTGTCTTAACAGACAGGCAAGCTACAATTCACAGGTGCTCGCGTGCTATGGTGCCAAAAGTGGCAGTATATAAGGAGATTGGCGCGTTCTTCCCCATTATCCCTGGTTTTAGCTTGAATACAAAAATACATGCATAGTCATGGTGCCTGGTTTTTATAATGATGAGCGGAGAATTGAAAGCAGATGTTTTCCATTTCAGATTTATCAAACCCTGGAAAAGGATTTAAGCAGTATGCAGTCATTGTTATACACACAATCTGGAATAGGGCCTAATTTTTTTGTTTGTTTCTTTGTTTGTTTATTTTTTGGTCATGGACTGTAGCGTTGATTGAGACTGCTTAATAGATAGGCCTAATACGCAGCATTCAGTTTTTATATGAACATGTTTGGAAACAAGCCTTTAAAAGTGCATTTAATTTGGTAGGATAGCTATACAAATGCAATGCTGTATTGCTAAGCACATTGCAGTAAAACATGTTGGCCTGCTATCTAAGATTACATAAAAGGTATAATGTTTTCTGACATGTTTGAAGAGATTGCTCATTTCACCGGTTCCGGGTCATGTGTTATTCTTTGGTCGTTAATACATTTGTAAGTTTACATGACTTTGCACATTCCACCTCTGTAAATTAATTGGACAGGCAGAAAATTAAATCTTTCTATCGATATGCTGTCAGAAAGTTTGAATTCAATTTACAAGCCTTTTAGTATCACACATCATCATTTTCGTTTTCTAAGATACATATATAATGGTTCATAGGACGAATATACTTCTGAAAATGAGGTATCTTTAAATAATGAGAATTCGTTAGAAAGGGGATTTTTTTATTCCCCTTAAGGTTTTGAAAATGTACTTTGGGGCCCAAGGACTACGCCACAGTAGGACACAGATGGCGCAGTGCTGAAATGTGTGTAGATTGAGGACTGTACCATCAATACAGTTTAATGGAGATTGTCAGCGATACAAAAAAAAAAAAGAAGAAAAGAAACCCCCTTTATATTCCCCTATATATACATTTTGACCGTCCAACAGTGCTATTTATTCAGACCGAATTTTCGACGATACATTCGTCTTCCTCAGGGTCGACAATGACAATATATATATATATATATATATATATATATATATATATATATATATATATATATATATATATATATATATATATATATATATATATATATATATATATATATATATATATTATATATATATATAGACAGAAGTAATGAAACAAGTTCACGCGGTTGACTGCAGGTTCATCCAAATTTATTGCAACTCTGAGTTTCATGCAACCTCCATGAGGTGCAATCATCAGACAATTATTACGGGTGCTGTTCGTTATTCCGAAGGTTCGCTATTCCGAAGGGTCGTTATTCCGAAGGGTCGTTAATCCGAAACACGCAATTCCCTATACCTAGAGGTTCGTTAATCCGAAAATGAAAAAGGGTTTGTTAATTCGAAAATTTGTGGCGTTATTCCGAAGGTTCGTTATTCCGAAGATTGGTTAATCCGAAAATGAAATTCGGAACTATAAACCTTCGGAATAACGAATCATAGGAATAAAGAGCCTTCGGAATAACGAACCTTCGGAATAACGAGCTGTAACCATTATTACTTCCTAAATAATACCATTATTTTATTCTATTTTATTTCTGTCTAAAGCTCTTCCTTCGAGGATATCGAGCACTCTTCATAGTAGGATAGAATCACCAAGTGTGTACATATTATATATATGTATATTTGAATATTTATATAAATTCATTTACGATTATACGTATTTTTAAATTTCATAACTCATGTATGGATGTGTGTGTATTATTATATCACGTATTATCAATATTTGCGTGCACACAAAGACGAATGTGCAATGTAGGTGCAAAATTTCTGCACATTATGTTTGGATGCGCGTGGTTTGCTGTGTATGTGTTAGTATGTATGTGTGTGTTTACTAATGTGAGGACAAACAAACATCATTCTGGTCATGACGTGTGCATTGGTGTCATGTGCATACAGTGTACGATTTGTATGTGCGTGTGTGCACATACTCCGGGGGTATGTGCACACACGCACACACATGCACAAATATGCCAACATGCTCGCTCATGAATAGGCCTATGTATAATTACAAGAGAGAAGATGAGTATGATAAAAGTTACTGGTTCTAAAGGCAGCATCAAGATTTTCGCGCCATCTACCATCAAAACACTGTATTTTACATCCTTACACTTCACCACCCCCACATTACGCATGCGAACCCCTTTCACTCACTCCTTCCACAAAGCACACAGGTACACTTCCCATCGCCTTAAGCAAGGTAATCAGTTTGCTTGGTGAAATAGTAATCAGTCGAGCAATTTAGCTATGTTGCTTCGTATACTATGAATGATTTCATTGCAATGGTAATTGTTTCTATTGTGTATGTATGCTACATTGCTGTCCTATTTCTTACACTGCCGTGCATGTCAATGGGTGTCATAATAATACTGTTTTTGTGTGGTGATTGTCAACCTATGTCAGTTCAGTTCACAATGGTTCAGTTCAGATTATTTTAGTCAATCACGGCATTTTTTTTTCTCAGCAAAGCTGTTCTGCAAATCCGTTAACAATTTCAATTCTGTCATTAGGTTTTTTATTTTTTTTTTTTTACTTTTCTTTTGGCTTTTTTTTTTTTTTTCAATTCTGTTTAGGTGTTTACAAATTTATTATGTTCACGTTCCAAGCCCTGACGAAGACCCGTAAAAAAATGATCGAAAGCTCGGCATCATTAATGCAATAAGTAAGCTACTGTAACGTCCGCTATAGCTCTTCCTTCGTCACGACGTGTTGTATACAATGCAGCATCCATCACGTAGACTGTGTCCTTGCAGACATTAGTTTAATTTGATTTTATTTTCCATTTCTGGAAATTTGTTCTGTTTGAATGCATACTTAGAATACATACATACATACAAAGCACACGTAAAACATAAACATGATAGACATACACGAGATAACAGAGCATTACGATATCATGTTAATGTCATTGCCAGACATACATAGCATCGAAACAAAAAAAAAAAAAAAAAAAACATTTCCGTATGAGTCAACATTGCGCTGGGTGCGATATGCATGTATACGGGTGTGTAAGTGTGTGCTAAATTAATGTTTACTATATAAGAGTTTTAAGCAATATAAGTGAATGCGTTTACTTTTTATCGATATTTATATCGTTCGTTTTACCATCTCAGTCAAGTCATCATTTCTTTGAACATTATACAATTACGAATTTATTTATTTTTTTAACACAAGTCCTCCTTACATGTTCCTGTTAGTGTTCCGTATATACCGATATGTCAATTTTCTCCTCCTCCTGCATTTTTACCGGTATAATTACGTATAAAAATGTTTACATTATACTCAATCCAGGTTGTATCTTATCACTAATTTTACATCATGGAATCCAGCTTGCTTGCGTCCACGATGGCACGTGCTGAAGTTCTTTTTTTTTTCCCTTTCTTTTTCCTTTCTTTTCTTTTTTCTTTCTTTTTCCCTTCCCTATTATTTTGATTTCATGTCAGTTGACATCGGTTCGTTTTATTTTGTTTTGTATTGCTGTCTTGTGTATTTTCTGAGGGTCTCATATCGTACAAGCTTTGCTTCTTAGTGGGACCCTCCATTGCCATCCCCATCCTTAGTTAACTTGTATTACACGCTTTATGTATATATTAACAAAGATATAATTGCGCTTTTTTTTCATCTGCTACTCATTTTCATATGTACTTTGTTACATCACACTCTGCAAGTATTATAAATATCCTGTACATATGCATTGTATATCATCTCTTTGTTTATTTGATGCAAGTGAAAATAAATTTGAATCTTGAATCTTGAATAAATATTATGTATATTATACGGGGATATGATTGTGTGTGTGTCTGTACATATCAAAAAGAAAGTCGCCAGACGTGATTATTTTAATAGAGGATGCAGATTCTGAAAGAGCAAATTCTAAAATTTAAAATGATTTATAACTCATAACAAGTGAACTTACCTAACCTATCTAAATACAAATTGTGTATGGAAATGTAATACACAACCTGGAATAGAACTTGCTGAGATAAGAGGTTTAGAGGTTTGGGGTCTATTCAAGTGCTTTGACATTCCCACCAACAGCAAAAACAGGATGTAAAATTCCAGGGCAACCACATTGAAGGGATTATTAAATTACCAGCTGGTAAGCGGAAATTTTTCACACTCTATTAACACACTCTATTCATGGCCACTAAAAACTTTCATATATAGCAGTAGCATTATCCTCTTTAAAAGCTTTTAGAGTTGAAAGTAAAGAGGTCGTAAAAAGGATTCCAATAACACAGAGCCTCTGAAACATACCTTACCACACTTCTCAGGAAAGCAACAACAACAACAACAACAACAACAACAACACACACATTATTTCCCGTTCATTTTATGGTCCCAAACTTGCACATTATGTATTGTAAAAGACGGATTGTCATTCCAGAAAATACCGAAAACTAACTAGATTCACCCATTTCACCAGACTGAGCCTTCATGTAAAATCTTGGCATAACGTGACTTTTTGTTGGTTTTTGTAATGCATGGTCAAATTAATGCAATGTTCAACGTACGTCTTGTTTCCTATTTAAAGGACAAGTTCACCTTCATTCTTTGTTAGAACAGTTGACCAACTGAAAGGGCTACCCCGCTGAAAGAATATTGAAATAGATAAATAGATAAGTGTACGAATAGATAAATACATACATACAAAAATAAATGAATACATAAGTTTATACATAAATAGATTATATGGGAGGTGTGAGAGAGGGGAAGAGGGGAGGGAGAGAGAGCAAATGCACTGATTACAACAGTGACAGAGTAAATCAGGAAATCAGACGCTCCGTTACATACACAAAGTATAGGATTTTACTTTTGAGGGGAAGTTCCAGTCAACTGTGATAACGATCCGCCGAGGACCCAGTTACACCATCGTTTATTTGGCAGGCCCATTTTACTCTCCAACCCCTAGCCCTGGAAAGGAGCGTACAGAGTTCAGAACACACACTTCAGTTCAACTGAAGTGTGTTGTACCAGTTTCGTTTGCTTAAAGGACAAGTTCACCTTCATAAACATAAGGATTGAGAGAATGTAGCAATATTAGTAGAACACATCATTGAAAGTTTGAGGAAAATCGGACAATCCATTCAAAAGTTATGAAGTTTTGAAGTTTTTGTGCAGTCACCGCTGGATAAGAAGACTACTGCAGTGTATGATGTCACATGCGTACAACAATATAAGGAAAATATAAAGAGAATTTCACAAAATTTCATCTTTTGAAAAAAGTAAACATTCCCTTGACTCGTTACCGACATATGTTATGGGTAATATTATTCCCATTGCCTTTAGAAAGAGGCAAGTCAAGTGCGCTTTTATTATGCGAAAAAAGTGAAAATATGTTGAATTTTCTTTACATTTTCTTTATACTGTTGTACTCATATGACATTACGAGCCTTAGTAGTCTCCTCATCCAGCGGTTCCAACGCAAAAATTTTAAAAATTCATAACTTTTGCATCGATTGTCCAATTTTCCTCAAACTTTCACCGATGTGTTTTACTAATATTGCTGCATTCTCTCAATCCTTATGTTTATGAAGGTGAACTTGTCCTTTAAGCAAACGAAACTGGTACAACACACTTCAGTTGAACTGAAGTGTGTGTTCTGAACTCTGTACGCTCCTTTCCAGGGCTAGGGGTTGGAGAGTAAAATGGGCCTGCCAAATAAACGATGGTGTAACTGGGTCCTCGGCGGATCGTTATCACAGTTGACTGGAACTTCCCCTCAAAAGTAAAATCCTATACTTTGTGTATGTAACGGAGCGTCTGATTTCCTGATTTACTCTGTCACTGTTGTAATCAGTGCATTTGCTCTCTCTCCCTCCCCTCTTCCCCTCTCTCACACCTCCCATATAATCTATTTATGTATAAACTTATGTATTCATTTATTTTTGTATGTATGTATTTATCTATTCGTACACTTATCTATTTATCTATTTCAATATTCTTTCAGCGGGGTAGCCCTTTCAGTTGGTCAACTGTTCTAACAAAGAATATGCCATTATGTACAGACAAGAATGTCATGAACATGAAAACAAAATACAAACCATGAATTAAGCTGTACTACAAATCAACTTCAGATACCCAAATAAAAAAAAAAATACAAACCAAATCTAACATCACTTAAATTACAACTTGGTAGTTCAATCATGAAAGTATTGGCACTTTACCTATCCCACCAACCCTTCAGACTTCGGACTTCCCTATCAGTTATTCCATACTATAAAAAAATAACAATAACAATTAAAAAAAAATCGTATGTGACCCTGCATTCCAAAACCAACAAAAAGTCACCAGACTTTGCCAGACAGATTCTGGAAGAGCAGACCGAAAATGATGTATAACTTAATTGAAATGGACTTTTCTAACCTATCCTGATATTTTTGTAAAGAAAGCACACACTCTGAGAAAAGAGGCTCTGAAGTAGACGGTCTAATCAAGCGCTTAATCTTTACCAAGCCGTGATAGCTGTGCGATGAATGGAACACAAAACAAGACGTTAACCACTGGAGCAACAACAATGAAGAGATTATTAGATTAAGTTGGAATTGAGCATGCTTTATTAACACATTCTTGAAATGGTCAAAGCAGTAGCATTGTTTTTTCCAAACTTATTAGAGTTGAAAGTGAAGAGTATGTACAGAGTTCTGAAGAAATAAAAAGAGGACTCTATGAGAAACAACTAATTCTCTATTCTTAGAAAAAGCGTTCGAGAAAAACTGCTGAAAGCACAAGTTCCTGTTCGTTTTATGATCCCAAACCTTATAGAGAAAACTGAAGAATGGGTTGACCCATTTCCCTTATTTTAAATCCTAACACAAAATCAGTGTGTGCGACTTTTTGTTCGTTTTGTGGTGCACGGTCACATATGCACTTAATGATTCATAACACACACACACACACACACACACACACACACCTACACACACACACACACATACACACACACACACACACATATATATATATATATATATATATATATATATATATATAAAATATAAACATACAAATCACATCAGTTTTATACATTTTCCATACCTCTATGCCTTCATGACCTGTTTATCATGCTGAGTATCCTGCATGTTTTCTTGAAAACAAACACTCTTAAAACATCCGGGTCAGAACTGACCCGGAACCGGGTCCTTTGGGGTCACACCCCGTTCCGGGTCAGAAATTACAAGGAATGGGGTCAGATATGACCCGATTCAGAGTCATAAATTGGGTCAGGGTGACCCCATTCCGGGTCTTCATGACCAAATTCCAAGTTTTTGATCCGGAACGGGGTGTGACCCCAACGGACCCGGTTCCGGGTCAGTTTGACCCCGGATTTTTTCAGAGTGAACGATGATTTTGAATATAATTTGGCATTGAAAGTTGTTCCAAATGTTTCAGATTTGGGCTTGATAATGAAAAGAGTCTTTGAAATAATCCGTTTTGGGTGCATTAATGAACAAGAGACCATTCATGGCATAACGTGTATATGAAAATGTGTGTATCTTCCAGTAACTAACTGAGATAACGTGGGCTCATCCCATTGATTATCCCATACAAAATACTACTCTAGTACTGAACTCGTTTATGTATTCATCGCCATTGTAATTTTGAGAGCATTTAATGCTTCGATCACCAGCTTCAAAAAGAATTCTTGCATAGCAATTTTGAATTTTTAGAAGTTCATCCAAATGACAATGTGCACTACTATCCCAAACAGCAAGACAATAATCTATTTGTGGCAATATCAAACAATAATAAAACAAATTCAAAATGTAGGTTTTCCGGCCCAATTTCGTTAGATTTGCATTCAAATTAATGAAAAGGCGTTTAAATTCAAGCGATTTTTGGTCACTGTCCTGCTCTTTGAGTATTCAATTTCATTTCATATCATTCCTTTCAAATTTTATTTCATTCAATTTAGAGAGAAATTCATTCAACTTAAAGACTATAAGTTGGCATTCAATTTCGTGCCAATTGGATTGACGTTCAAATTTGTGCCAAATATCAGTTTCAATTTCATTTATGGGAACACGACTTCGCACTTTAAACGTTCGAATTCAATATAAATACAAAACCCGTACGTATACTATTATACGGGCTTTTTTTTCACTGTCATATTTAATTTATCTTCTTTTTTTTTTCATTTCATTAACTTAATCTTATTGGATGTATTTCTTTCCTGTCGACCTTTCTGTCACTTTCAATTCATCCCTAACAGTCGTATGGATGTAACATTAACAAAATTATTGCCATATTTCAGCATTTTTATATCTTAGGGGTCCTATACGTCCAGATCCATCCTGATCCATTTTTATTCCATTCCTTAGTTCCCCGTGTCCATATCATAAGTTGCCGCAGTCGGATCAGCTGTTGATAGACTTATTTCACGAAAGGGTTATATCGCAAGTTTTGCTGGTTGTCAAGGTCATCTTTCATCCACTAATTCTGTCTGTATTCGAGATGTTCACGCATACTCTGGCATGCAGCAGCGGCTAAAATCGTGTGTGAATAAAATGTAAATGTATGTGTTTGAAAGTGGGGTTATTCGAATTAGATATAGTATGGCTAAAAAAATCACATTTCAAGGTATATTAAGTTTGCATATTCAAACAGCTGAGAAACTACAAGGAACAAAAGCAGCAACGAAATAGACTGCCCATAATTTTGTAATATTGTCGTGAATGTGAATTCCTTAATGCTCTCCAAGACGGCGCTGATGCGAATTTGAATGCGTTGCAATTGCATTATTTATTTAATGCCCTTTTTACACCTTGGTGTGAGAAACTCATGAAATTGCATGCCGATGAAATTAAATTGAATGAACTAGTTACATTTTTTTAATGTCGATCTCGGCGATCATTAAAATTCACTCGAACTTGAATGACCGCATCGTTAAATCGAATGCAAATCTGATGAAATTGGGCGGGAAAATCTTAGATTTATGGGTAATAATGTAACAATCTGCGAATATATCCAATTATCCGAGAAATTGACTGAATACTTCATTGATAAGCTTATCCCATCTGAGATTATCATCAATGATCACACCAAAATATCTAAATGAATCAACATACTCAATACGAATCCCTTAATACGACATTGTAATTACAACATATTATTCTTTTTTAATTTTTTTTTTGTTCATAACAAGACAGTTCATCTCCCAGACGAATTAAATCCAGTTTACCTCGATTGTATATTTTAATCTGCATTTTGATCTTTTCTGTGACATTACCTGAAAGAATTGTGATTGTGTATGAAACTAATTTGGAAGAAACACATTTTTCGAATAGTTTTCCAAATCAACTGAATAAAACTATTTACAAAATTTACAGTATATTGAAAGTTAGTGGACCTAAGACACAAAGCCCTGTGGTATCACAATAGACACTTAGTTTAATGACTTAGTTTAATGCAGACTGGGACGTATTGATACAATAGACTGTGCCGAATTTGCTACTTTTCAAAGCTCGCCAGCCGACATCCCTTCCAAATTTAAAGGTTCAAAAGTCGTTCAGCATCCAGTTTCATAACTTAAGGCATGGGTGCAGTATGGGGGCATGCACGGTGTAGTGTTAGAGGTGCGTACGTCCCTCAACTTCAAGTTCAGTCTCATGATATAAGCAGTGGCGGATCCAGACGGATGCACCCCCTTCAATTCTGTAAATGCGCCTCCCCTTTACGGAATTCCTGGATCCGCCCCTGATAAGGGTCCTTCAAATAGAGGTCCTGCAGTTTATATGATGCAAATTGCTGACAAACGATCGACAGCTCGCGATTGTGACGGCATAAAAACGATTCTACACATCGACCTGATACCTGTACAAAGGTAGGCCAGACAATTTTGCTTGTTTGTAGTCACCTGCTCTGATACTCCAGTCTTCCTATCAAATTACCACATTGTCTATATCCATATTTACACGTGGTCTAACACTAATACGGCTGTTGTCTACTAAGATTTATAGCGAATCTACAATGGTCTAATCATCACTCTAATTCTCTACTAAATGGGTGTAGGGCAATTACCCGTTGGGCAATATAGACCCCGACCCTAACCCTACCCCTAAACATCTAATCCTTAAATCCTAAACCTATTCTTTAACTTTTATTTTTTTATTCTTACTCTGACTTGTGATGTTATTTTTCCTTGGATCTAATACCGATCGATCTGGGAGGGGGGGGGGGGAGTCAGTTTTGCCTGCAAATATTGGGTGTCCAAATGAAAATATTAAAGGAGGGGGCGTAAACATATCATTTTGCCGCCCCGCTAATTCCCGAGATGTGGAACATGTTCTTGCTTGTTGAATTCAAAAAAACCTGTCCCAATATTTTAACCCAGAGTGTGCACCAGATTGCTGAATTTCAATTCTGAGAATGCAAAAGCTCCCTCTTATGCAGAGGCTTTGATTCTGGAGAGCAAGGGTAGGGGGCCAATCATGTGATTTTTGCCCCGCAATATATATATATATATATATATATATATATATATATATATATATACATATATACACTGGACAGCAAAAGAAAGTACCCACTTCTGTGAAAGGCCGCATATAAAAATTCCCCAGCTAGAAATAAACAATTTTGGTACACAGGCATGCTGCAATATCCATTTGTAATCACATAGCTAATGCAAGTGATTATCTTTATTACAAAGAAAAAAAAATGACATGCACAGCATCTTGGTCAATGCCCCCCCCCCCCCCTATATAACTTTTGTATTATTTGATGTATCATCGTCATATTTGGCACGTGGGTAGAATAACTCATACTCTACATGACCGTACATTTGAATATTCACAAGGTCACCCATGGAGGGCGCTATTTACAAAAATATAAAGAAATACATAGGAAATATGCTAAAAACATGATTTTTCGGTATAATTTCTTTATCCCCATTATATATGTCTTATTATAGACCAATCATTTTCATATTTGCCACAAGTGATAAGCAAGTGGAATTTTATTATTTGTTATGTTTGAAATTTCTCAAGGTCACCACATGGGGGCGCTATTCATATCAACATAGTGATACATTATGAAACCTGAGATGGAATGTTTGGGATGGGTACATGTATAGTTATGACATTTCATATTTGCATAATAGTGGAATTTTGAGATTGCAAATTGATAATATGATAAACTAATGATATTAGAGGCATAACTTGGGTGAAGGAATCAAAATAACTCAAAATATAAGGGCAATCTGTAGAAAATATTATTGTTTTCAATTATCTCTATTATATCTATTGTTTTATGCCTTTGTCACATAAAAACAAAGGAAATAATAAGAAAAACTTTCCAGGACCATAATTACTTCAACTTTTGCTTCTTCAACAAATTTCAGCCTAGAAATACCCATTTCATACACCGTAATGCTGTTAAATGAAATGGGAACAGAAAAAAAGATGCAAAATCTGACTGACATGGTTGTCAGTTTATGGTTGCCATGGCAACCAGCAACATCAAATATAGCTAGATTATATATCAAAATGTTCGCAATAAGATTTTAGGAAAAGTCACCAAATTTGGTTGAAATCGGATTAAGGACGAAGGAGTGGAAAACGAAAATCTGGTAGGGGGGGGGGGCACAATGTGCCCCCCTTGGGCTTTATAGGGTTAAAGTACAGTGTAAGACATACGGCTCTGGTGCAGTCAAGCAAGCAAACAAAAGATACAAAGGATACATGCACGTGGCTACTTAACAACACAATTAAGTTGATAATGACACTGGTACTGGGCTTAACGTAAGGCATGGGTAATATTGCTTAAATTGTTTCATGTTGACGCGGGGGGGGGGGGGGGGGCTAACCAAGCTCTGCTAGGGAAAACTTTTTCTTATGTTTACATGTTGAAATGAGTTCTGTTTTTGAGTTCAGGATTGCTGGTTTCTTGGCCGTGATGATGTGGTACTTCTCCCATAGACACAGGTTGCACCGGTTTGTTTTGAGCGAGTACGGTTGGGCGTGCCTGACGATCCTCCATGTGAGTGAGTAGGGAGTGCCTTCATCCTTCAGTCCCCAGATGTATTTGCTCAGCTGTCTGGTGTCGTTTTTCCCTGTTTGTGAAGCTTGCCTTGTGTGTAGCATATTATCTGGATTTGAAAGAGGTTGAGGTGAGGCCGATGTATACTTTCTCGTCGTCTGGGGTCGCTACCTTCACTTCGTATGGTTGAGGGGTCTAGATATCGCGCACGAAAATTTTAAATGCTCTTATAATAGAAGTTATTCCATAATCGTACCTGAATTTCTCAATGAATATCACGAAAATGCAGAAAAATCACCTCCCAGAATCTCCTGATGATACGATGACGGAGTAGTGCGCTGTCGCCGTTTGTATGTCGGACTTTTTTTTTATGCGTTCAATTTCTAGGGGTATGTAAAGATCGCGCAGCTGCCCTCTGTAGTTTCATGCGTGAAAGTGTCTGCCCCTCTGTGGCTGTAACGTGCTCCGGCTTTCGTAGAATATTTTTTCACTTGATATTCAATTTGGCCCTGTTAAGCAACAGCAGTTTTACCTAACTTGTGTATATTATTGTTATTATCATTATATGTGTTATTATTATTATTATTATTATTATTATTATTATTATTATTGTTATTATTATCATTATTACTATTATCACCACCTCCATCATCGATCATCATAATCATCATCATCATTATCATTTTCATTATTATTATTATCACTTCCACCACCATCATCATTTTATCATTCTTATTATCATTATTTTTATCATCGATATTTTCATAATCGTTAATGATTTTCATTTATAAAGTTTTCTTACAATATTTCTAATCACTTTAACCAATAATATACACGTAATATGAAATGGAAAAAAGTAAAATATGAACATATATTTTGCGTGTGTGTGTGTGTGTGTTTGTGTGTGTGCTTACCCATTCGTCACCCTCTCAAAAAAAAAAAAAATGTTCGTCACACATTTGTCACACTCTCATCTAATTTGTTTTCTTCAGTATCATTATGGCCCTCCCCTGTCACAAATATATCACAAGTTAGCGCAAGAAATCACAAGCAAATTCAAATTGAAATCACACTTCAACTTCGATAGACTGAAATATTTATTCCTTTGTAATATTATAATCGTTGTGTTAAAATTTGACTTAAAACAACATTTATCAACAGTATTTCAGCGTAGCTGGCAGCATACATTGTTCTTATGTATGATGACGTCACGTGGTAAACGATCGATCGAACAAATTACGAATTCTATCGACTACGAAAGAGACAAGCGAGACGACACATCTAGGCTACAACATCCTTAGAACAGATTTTAAGGGAAGGTAGGTTTGTACAAGGTAAAAAATTGGAATTTTAGTGGAAAATTTGTTGGAAATCAAAATTTCTTCCCTGCTTCCTTCTCATGTTGAGCGGTAAGTCAGGTATGTTTATTCCATGGGCGTATCGGCAAATTTTGCGCTTAGTCCTACGCGTAATATCGCTTGCTATACGCAGTTACGCTATGCGCGATCATTAGGTCCCTGCGCGAGAGTGATGTTCCTGGCTGTGCATTTCCCAGGGATCGGGCAATCTTCCTTCTTTCTGCAGTTGCAGGAGTCCCTGGCTTGCTCTTGACTGTTTTTGATTATTTTGTTGTGTGCCTTTGTTATAGTATGCATATTGTCCATGCAGCTGTAGCTTACTTTCAGGGTGTTCTTGTTGCATATCTTGCGGAGCTGGTGCCCTTTAGGGAAGTGGTGCTCGACGAGGAGATCATCTTCCACGCCAAGAACACCCTCCTTTTCCACCTTTTCCATAACAACAAGCCTTGGCAAAAAGCAAACGCAGACGACCTCTTCGATGTCACAATAGGCTCATACGATGGAGCTGAGACATGCGAACTTGTGGGCGCATACATACTAGGAGGGGGATACCCTCCTCCCACACCCATCCCCCCATCCCGTTGCTCTGCTCAATCGCACTGATCTTCCAACCCCCCCCCCCCCCGCCCCGCCCCCAACGGGAAAACGGATCGACGCTACTGTTTGTACACTTTCGAGATTGACAAATGTCCTAACATTTTATCCAAAAAAAAAAGGGTGCACCGGAACTTTCACTTCAATATAATTGTCGTAGGTTCTTGGTGGTCACTCAAATAATGAGCAGTGGACACACAGAAGTACGTTCCATTTCTTTTATTCAGTGTAAGTGAGGAACGACAAAAAAAAAAAAAAAAAGAAACAACCCTGGAAGATACAATAAAGACAATCATGAATGTACTATCAAATAATGACATTAATTCATCATGTATGACTTCTTTCTTATTACATTATTTAAGCACATTAAATGTCGGAAGTTACCGTAAATGACAATGTCATCAAAATGCCTATATCCTTTAATAAGCATTACACTGTTCAGTCATCTAGAGAATTCGTGTAGATAAATAAAGCAACTAAAGTATACTTTTCAGGCAATATGCTACAAAGTGGACATTACATACAGGATAAGCAACTCAAATTGTTACAAATGGACATTATGTATCTCATAATAAACCTATCAAAGATTCGAACCTGTGCGGGGAAACCCCATTACATACAGGATAAGCAACTCAAATTGTTACAAATGGACATTATGTATCTCATAATAAACCTATCAAAGATTCGAACCTGTGCGGGGAAACCCCATTGGATATCGAATCCAAAATCAAATTGAAATTCAAGAACTGATGCTCAACATCCCTCGTAGTCCGCCTGTCTTACCAAATCCCCATCTTTAAAAAGATAGGAATAATGTTCAGTTTCTGAGTTAGTCCATCTCTTGTCCCCAAGTCCACGTCATCACTGTGAACGTCTTTGCACAAACGCGATCACTCCACCCCCGGCGCTGTTGGCGCTCCCCGCAGACGTCATCACTCCATTCCCAGCGCGCTGTCACCTCTATAGTCAGACGTCACCACTCTACTCTTGGCGCGCTGTCCAACCAGAGGTCATCAGTTCAGTCCACCCCCAACGCGATCACCTCTCCTTTCAGACGTCATCACTCTGCTCCCGCAGAGTCACAGCTCCAACAAGACGTCAGTCCTTCCCCTACGCCGCCGTCAGCCTCACTCCTCCCTCGTTGAACCTGGGTTCTCCCTCAATGCCCAATCTTGGCCATCCTGTCCGTGACGCCAATTTGTCGCAGGTTCTTGGTGGTCACTTAATAATGAGCAGTGGACACACAGAAGTACGTTCCATTTCTTTTATTCAGTGTAAGTGAGGAACGACCAAAAAACAAACAACAACAAAAAAAAAAAAGATAAGGCACAGCACCGACTCGTCACGTGAACCGACAAATCACTGGATTCAATTCCAATGAAGGAATTACACTATTCTGAAGAGTAAACGTGTTGAAGCACGAAATGCTGACTACGAACTCTATAGACTGCAGAACTACATGTATCTGGTATGTGTGATGTTGCTCTGTAGACAAGCACAAGTCGGAATGGATCCCTAAGTCCCAGCCCGACCAATACAAGGACATGTGCTCTGTGCCGCTCCACCAGCTAGACCGTATCACTAACCAATTATCATTATTATTATTTATTCGGCTTTCAATCACAAATACATTTTTCGAAATCAGGAAATTGAACATTGGAGTGGTAAGGGGGCACCAGGTTGGGTAGCCCGGGTCTGGAAAGAGCCAACTAAATGACTTAGGCCCTCAGGCCATCCTCCCCAACCCACCTGGTGCACTCAAAACAGTCAGTTTACAATATACAAAATACAAATTTCACACAGGCATACATAAAAAACAAAAACAAAACAACTGTTTCTTTGTAAGTGTCAATTTGAGATATGTGAACCTACCAATCTTTCTTATTCCATTCAGATATCAGAGGTCATTTTCTAAATAAAAAACTAAGAAAAAAATTACTACCGACATCAAAACCTATACTGCGTGTAAAAATGCATACAGTTTATGAACAATGTAAGAATTTGAAATTTCCATGTAAACTATATTCCCTTACAACATTTCATTTTAACTTCGTTATATTTGGCTAGATAACAAAACAGAACTGCGAGGGAGAGAGAGAGAGAGAGAAAGAGCGAAAGATAGAGAGAAAAATAATAAATTCATAGATAACTAAAACTATCTCTCAACGTGAGTAACACCCCTACCCAACACCCATGGAGACAGCTCAACCAGTAATGATCATCTGCATGTTTTCTATTGGAGAAAAAAAAAAAGAATACCATGGCAATGTACCGCTCAACATTAGACAGAATGTACACTCTACTCACTGATAAAACATGTAGTCACGTGTGCCATGTATTATCTCAATTCAAGTGCACATAACCCGAGTAAGGTTTTGGAATAAACAATGATTTTCATTAAGGAATGTTGTTACCCTGGCAACACAATGTTTGACATGAAGATGAAAAATATGGGGGAAAATGAAATTTGCACAACTACACAATATATTTCATAGCTGTCACATGTGCCAAAATTTAAATGAAATTGCTCAAATGCTGAGGGAGTTAAATAAATTCACAATAACATTATGATTTTCATTCAAAATATGCTGTTAACGTGGATACACATTTTGTAACAATGACGAAAGATCAATTTTGTACAGGCAAATAGTATAGTCACGATGTGGTAACATGGGCCATATTTGATACCTTACAAACAAACAAAAAATACATACTTTAGATATACAAATATTATAATCTAATCAAAGGAAGAGACATGTGATTTCAGTCTTTGTTGCCAGTTTGGAAAGTTCACAAGCACAAAATCTGTGCGCAAGTCCGTGGGCAGCTGATCCCATAAAATGGGAAAAAGGTGCATGGCTGTCTTTGAAAGTCTTTGTGTGCGAGCTTTCAGATGCTGGAAACGTACATCATATGGGCGTCGAGTAACAACTTTGATAGTAGACACGATGTCGTCACACAATATGAGACGATGCAAGGCTTTGGCGATGAAGCTCAGTAGGAGGTATGTGCGGCGGGACTCCAATGTGGACCAGTTCAAGGTACGTAGACGCTCAGGGTAAGGCATTTGTTGTCTACGCTGCTTCAGAATCATTCGGGTTGCACGGCGCTGGACGCCCTCAAGTCGGTCACACAAGTTCCGATTGTAGGGCATCCATGCAGGTAAGCCATACTCCAAGATTGGCAGAACGAGCGATTTGTACAGGGTAAAACTGGCTGATGATGTAAGGCCGGAAGACATGGAATTAATCAGGCCCAACAATCTATTGGCGCGAGAAATTATGCAATTAACATGGCTTTCCCACGACAACCTATGATTGATCACCACACCAAGATATTTAACTTCAGAAGCAACATCGATTGGAACTCCCTGTATGAAATACGAAGGTAAGGCAACATTCGTTTTCCTTGCTCCAGCGATTCGCATGACTTTTGTTTTCTTGACATTGATTTCCATACGGTTGCGGGTACACCAGCATGACACGTCGTTCAGGTCAAGTTGCAGATCCTCGACATCCCTGGCAGATTGAATTGGTCGATATAACACCGTATCATCGGCGAAGAGGGCAACTTTTGATGAAGCAATGACAGGAAGATCATTAATGAACATGTTGAAAAACAGGGGCCCAATAACACTTCCTTGGGGGATCCCGGACGGTACAGGAGACCAGTCAGAGTGGACACCTCTATACAAAACTCGCAGCTCACGTCCGCAGAGGAAATCTTTTGCCCAGTGCCAGAGCTTTACGGTGATATTGTACTGAGTGGAGAGCTTATGTAAGAGAATATCGTGAGGCATTTTGTAAAAAGCACGGGAAAAATCGAGAAACAGAACATCTACCGGTGAGGCATGTGGGCCCTCCAAAGAGTGAAGCCAGTCGTTCGTCAAGTGCAGTAATGGGTAACACACGATTTCCCCCTCCTGAATCCGTGTTGGACAGTTGTAATCGGACAGTTTAAAGCGAGATGGTCCTCTATAGCTCTGGCCACCAAGGACTCCATGATCTTACTAGCTATTGAGGTAAGAGCAACCGGTCGATACTTGGACGGGTCAGATTTGTTGCCTGTCTTAAACACTGGTATGATATTTGATCGCTTCCAGGATGTTGGAACAGAACCAGTCGAAAGAGAAATGGAGAAAATCCGCTGCAAAATATGAGCTGATACTGGAGCTGTTTCCTTGAGTAGGACTGGCGAGAGCCTATCAGGCCCTGGAACTTTTTTTGGCTTTGAGAGTGAGCAGTTTCCGGTAGACATCCGCTACAGAAATGTCAAGTGATTCCATGGAACTTATGGGAAACTGGCACTTTGGAGGTTCAGCGGGTACCTCTTGGCCTCCAGTAAAGTATCTTTGAAAAGTGGCAAGATACCCATTTGCAATATCAGCTGGGTTCCTGATCACATGGTCGTCAACTACAAGAACCGGAGGAGGAGAGTGTCTTTTCCTTTCCCTGACAAATGCAAAGAACCGTTTACGGTTGTCAGGGAGAGAGAACATATTGTTGACGTAGTGCCAATATGGCGCTCTGGTGTGGTATTTCACCTGGTTGCGAATTGCACGAAACGCAGACCAGTCACTCGAGAGCTCAGTCCTCCTAGCTCTTCTGAACAGCTTGCGTTTCCTGTTGATCATATGTTTGATCTCTCTAGTAATCCAAGGTCTGAATCTGGTAGAGCGTTTCTTGGTTCTGGGAATTGCATCCCTAACAGCGGCGTCGAAGATGTCTAAAAATCCTTCCCAGGATGCATTGGCGTCATCAGGGTCCAGATATAGACTCCATGGGACGAGCTGCAGTAGGCGATTTAGATGAGAAAAGTCCCCTTTGTTGAAAAGCATGAACTCACGAATTACAGGATTAGTCGAAAACATCTTTGTAGACTTTATTTCAAAGAAGACACCATGATGGTCACTCGGAACCGGATTTGGACATACATCTGCATGCAGAAAGACATCAGGGCGTTTGGTAAAGAGATGATCAATCAACGATCCAGACATAGGATCGTCGCGTGAAGGCCGAGTAATAGAACTAACGAGTTGAGAAGCATCCAATGTGTTAAGTATGGACAGCAGACGAGTGGAATCAGGTGAGTGTCGATTCAGCAAATCCACATTAAGGTCACCAACAAGTAGGATACCTGAGAAATCTGACGATACTCTTTGGACATTGTCAATGCATTCTTGCAAAGCTTCCCATGTATCAGCTGCTGCATTTGGTGGACGATACATGGACACCAAGAGCCACTTTGAGTTACCAATGACAATCTCGACACAGGTCATTTCGAGGTTTGGGTGTTCCAACATGTTCAGGCGACGTGGACAGAGTGTTGCATGAACAGCCGTGAGAACACCACCTCCACCTTTGCCGTGCATAACTAGGACGTCTTCCCTGTCCCTTCGAAAGATCACGTAGTTGTCAGGAAAACCTAGTTCAATTGTATCGCATGTGTTGTTGAGCCAACTTTCGCAAACAGACAATATATCAACCGGGTTTGTAGCCATATGAGCTAGCAGATCTGGCATTTTGTGTCGAACAGAGCGGGCATTGAACAGCAGACCAGAGATTGTTTTCCTTTTCGCACCATGGTCTTTGTCAGGACCTGGGTTGGTCTCAATATCCCCAGACTGGGCGGAGAAAGACTGAAAGGCGGAGAAGTAGCACCATGAATCTTTTGAAGTGCAGTTGTATTCAGTGTAAACTTGAAGAAGTTCTAGCTGAAAGGTAGATGAAGAGTTAGTGTAGTAGTGTATTCTTGAGCCTAAATACCTGGTACGGCGGAACAGTGTAGCATGTGTGTAACATGATGAAGACATCGCTAGGACTTTCAATCTTCGTCTTCTACAATCTTCCCAAAATTACTGTTTACAATATACAACTAAACTAATTTACATACACCTCCGACTCTTGGTCTGTTAAAGAACATAAAACTAGCTACGTCACTGTTACCAGGCAGAACTCACGTACTGTAAGAATATTGCGGTGATACGTCCCTACTCATAAGGTCACCACCGACGCTATCACGGACTAATCTCATTAACAAGCACAATATAAACGTGATTCCGAGTTGCAATGATCAAGACAAGGAATCTAGGAAATGTTACAAAATACTTATTTCCATTATAAATACTGGTCAGACGTGATTCCGAGTTGCAATGAACGAAGCAAGGAGTCTAGGACATGTTACATCATGCTCAAAATGCTCCTGCTTCTAAAGGGGCTTGTGCCGAAAGGGTAGGTTGGGTGGTGGCGCGTCGCGTTATTAAATGGGAACACCACCCTTCGTCCAAAGCCCCCCCCCCCTGGTTTTGCCGAAAGGGTGCGTTGGGAGCGTTGGGTCACGTCGCGTTGACTGGAACCCTACCCTTCGTCCAAAGCCCCCCCCCCCCCTGGTTTTGCCGAAAGGGTGCGTTGGTACTTTTTATCATGTAATATTGAAAGACGAGTTTTGAATTTATATTTAACCTTGAAACAACCACTTCTAAGAGGCTGTCGTCCGGATCTAATATTTAGTTCGTCCAATGTTCATTTGGTCCAATATCCATTTGGTCTAATATCCGTTTCTGTTTTACATTACAGGGCATGGATCATGTGGATAAACAGTGGCTTATCTATAGTCCAGCTGCTGGGCGTGCTGGCCTGGCACCATGGGGGAGGGGCGAGGGACCCTAAACTTTACCCTAATCTTATTTCGTGTGTATGAACATATTTTTTTTTCTCCCTCAATGAAGGGTCAGAGGGTAGTCCGTAGTCGTAGACAAAGCCCCCCCCCCAAAAAAAAAAATAATAATAATAATAATAACCCAGTTTTTCATATAGACGAAACGATGATTGGACCAAATGGTACCTGATTAGACCAGGAGGCTGGCTATAAGACCAAATGACAATAAGATCAATGGTTATTAGACTAAATGGGTGTAGACTAAATGATGATAGACAGACTAAGGCTAGACCAACTGGGCAATGGACCAAAATTAATGATGTGTACACCAAATTTATATTGGACAAATTTCGTTTTATTTTAGACCATTTCATGATTAGACGAAATGGAATTAGACCAACTCATAATAGACCAAATCGGTATTTGATGATATAAATTGGTGTTAGACCAAAAATAGACCAAATGGCTATTATTAGACGAATTGACTGTAGACCACATAGTAATTAAACCAAATAACAATTAGACCAAACAGTAATTGGACGAAATGATGACCAGACCAACTGGTTATTAGACCAACTGATATTAAACAGTCTATTAGACCAACTGGCTGTAGACCAAGTGGTAATAGAGTGTAAACCGATCCGGACGATAGCCTCTTTGAAATGGTTGTTTGAAGATTAAATATAAATTCAAAACTCGTCTTTTAATATTACATGAGAAAAAGTACCAACGCACCCTTTCGGGAAAACCGGGGGGGGGGGGGGCTTTGGACGAAGGTTGGGGTTCCAGTCAACGCGACGCGACTCAACGCTCCGAACGCACCCTTTCGGCAAAACCGGGGGGGGGGGCTTTGGACGAAGGGTGGTGTTCCCATTAACGCGACGCGCCACCACCCAACCCACCCTTTCGGCACAAGCCTTCTAAAGGCTCGCAAGCCACATGTGGTCTCTTAAAACTGGAGGTGATTTCACAAATTCCTCAAACGATTTCGTGGAAAGCGAAACAAGCCAAACTTCAAATAGCTCTAAAGAAGGGAAAGGCCATTCTAGACAAAACTCAACTTTCCACATAATGTATAAATATGAATATGATACCAAAGCTCCCTCATGAAAGGATGATATCCTTTTAACCCTTCCTTAGGGTCGGTTCCCTTCCATAGATTTAATACACTTTTGATTGACAATGTGCAATATTTTCCGTCAAAAATATGTATACGACATATTGCCATTTCAAGATTGATTTTCATTTCCGGAAATGCAAAAAATCTGTTATTGCTACTTTTAAAACCACTCACGCTAGAACAACTGTATTTGGGGTGCGTAGGTGTAAATTTAGACACCTCCCCAGAGATTACCTGTGAATGTTCACCTTTTTGACAATGTAGTTACTGTAGAGCAATGTTTCTTCTATTAATTATTAATATTTTTTTCGACAAGAACATATAGACAAGAACATTATAGACATCACTTTTTTGGGAACAGAAAATGAGGTGCGCAAACAGTGTTGGATGAAAAGAATGTACAATGATTGTATAGCACCTTACAATAATTATACATAGTCATAAAACTCAAGTGAAAGTCATAAAACTTTTTGAGACATGCACTTTTGGAACGTGTGTAATTGCGTTGGTATTTGCGTTATAAGGGTCATGTATAGAGACATTTGATGTGGGCACTTCCCATATTGTAGGCTCCCTTCGAATGATCACCACTTTAACTATGTCAATGTAAGTCAAAATTGCAGAGCAATATATCTTCTGTTAACCTCATTGAATTTCAGTGAATAAAAGTTTCTTTGCTAGAGGACCAGAAGGACTGTTTAAAGGCATGTACCCATAAAACATAATTATGTATTTGCGTTGGTACATGATTATTGCCGGTCTTAGACTGCCTTTGGGTGGGGTAATTTTGGGTACCCTCCACGTGGTTGCCTTCGTATGTGAACCATTTTCACCTTATAGGTATTGTAAAACAATAATTCTTCCATAACTTCCACTGAATTTTAATGGGAATGAAACGAAGAGGACGTTATAGAGGTTTTTCGCTTCAAACAGCTATATTCACGTGCGTATGATTATGTTTTGTACCGGGCCGTGAGCAGTGGTGAGGGTATAGGGATAATTTCGGGTACCTCCCTGCGAGTTGCTTTGACTGTGCACCACCTTTTATTTAAAAAGATATACACATTGTAGAAAAATGTCTCCGCTGTCAGGGCCAATTCTATTTCATGGAAATAAAAGAGTCTTTGATAGACGGCCGAACGACTTTAAAGGCAGCCGGTCGTCGCAGGCGATTCGCAGCTCTGTAGAAAAGCACGACAAGCTGCTCCTCCCGTTATTGTACCCCCGTACGTACCGAATGCCGAACACGACGCTACGCAGCGCACCAGCGAAAACCAGATGGGGCACGAGCGCCGTGCGAGCCGTCCACTGTAATTTCAACATGGACGCCCGAATACCTACCGAATGGGGCCGAATGGGTGCATGCACAAAACCGCACAACAGCCATGCGCATGAAAATCTCTCCCGGTCCGCGACACAATAAGTAGTGAGAGCTGTCGGGTGTACGTACGTACGTATCTTGGCTCCAGTCTCTGTTTATATGCACTATGGTGCCAATTTCAGCAATCTAAGCAATAATATTTCAAAATGTCTGAAAATATTATATAACAATATCATAAATTATTCATATATTACGTTGTTTAATATTTGGTATTTATAAATATGCTTTGATGAAGAAATATTAAAACTCTAAGCTTCATGTATAGCAAGTTGCAATGCATATGGCCATACATATGGCAGGTTGTTATGATCTCATCGTGCAATGTTGTCTGCTGCGTCAGTGATCAGCTGCATGTGTTATACGTACAGCTTACTAACCGGAGGGCCAAACCCCAAAAACTCGCTTATTTAACGAGTGAGTTGCACTCTCTCTACAAACTAAGTAGACCATGCTTATTTTCAAGATTTTATTGTAACAAACAACATTCCACTGGTCTACCACAAAAAATTTGTTGCGGAAGCCTCCAAATCCAAGATGGCGTCCAAAATGGCCGCCATATTTACTGAATTTGTTATTTGAATGATAGAATTCGACAGAAACATCAGATTTCAACAAATGTGATGTCATATGAAAGACAATAAAATTTTCTACAAGTTGATACCATTTTTGTGGGTTATTGTGATAACTGGATTGAGATTTTAAGGAAAAAACACTCATTTTTTGATATTTTTCTGAAAAAAGGAAAATGATGAAAATGCTTGATTCAGTATAAATCAGAAAATGACTAAAGGATTATCTTGAAACGTTTCAGGAATTTTGTTTAACATATACTTAATATTTGGTGAAAATTAAGGGTCAATACCGCTTTTTGTTCAGGAGTAATAATGTCTCAAACTTGAATACTCACGTTGTAAAAATGGGCATTTAGTTGTGACAAGACATTGCTGGTCATAAAAAATGTCTGCGCGCGTTAAGACTACTACACGCACCACTGGCACTGGCGCGTGTAGCAGTGCCAGTGGTTCGTGTAGTAGTCTTAACAAACGCAGACTCTTGCTTTGATAAACAAGGGTTTGTGCCTGCAAACTAACTTTTCATACCTAGTGGGAGCTTAGGTGACGCTGATCGCTATTATTTCAAAGTGGATTGTTCTGAAGCAGATGAGATGAAGCAAAAATATCTTTCAAATAGAGATGGAAGCTTGAAACAACCTGGCTTTAGAAAGTTTCTGACAAAATTTGGATCAATCACTCAAAAAAAAAAAATCAAGATTGCAGGCCATCAAAGCTGACATAGTGTGTTTCGCCAGAGTAAATGTATCATTTCGATTTTGATACAATTTTGTCTGTTTTGCTTATATGGTTTGTTTATATGGTTTTTGTATAAATTTGAAAATGGTAATGCTATTTCAAACCATCTAAGGTTTTATGGAGACATTGTTCAGAATGCACCGTAAATATTTCTCTAAACAGAAAAAAAAAATAAATAAATTAGATTAAAAATGTTTATGAAAACCATGTAGAAATTAACATCTTTCCCTTATAATCAATATTTGGAGAAAATTAGAGGTCAGTATTGTATTTGGTTCAGGAGTTGTAATGTCTTAAACTTGAAATCTCATTTTACATAATATCATGTTTTTACACGCATCTGTTTCCAAAGATGTCACAGAGGGTCAAAGCCAAGTTTGTGCTTACTTTTCGAGTTCCACTCTCTCTATAAATAAGACCATACATAAAATTACTAAACGTACTAAGCAATGTTTCGTAAGTACACCTCAGTAGATTTGTTACAAAAACCTCCAAAGTACAGATGCGGTCCAATAGGGTCGCCATTTTTATTGAATTTAACATTTCTATTGATAAAGACATCGGATTGCAGAAACGTTGATGTCATGTGAAGGAGAGTAAAACTTCCTAAAAGTTGATACCACTTTAGCTGTGTATTGTGATAAATGGGAGAGGGGAAGGAAATTCATATTTTTGTATTGTTTTGAAGAAAGAATGAGATGTAAAAATGCATGATTTAGTATTTATCAAAGAAGAGCCGAATAATTATTTTGAAACCTGCGATTGTGATTGAGATTTACTGAGAGGAGACATAATTCATATCTGTGGAATTACAAGCAATATCATACACTGTTGACAAGTTAATAGCTAAAACGTGAAAAAAGATATATCTATGCATTATAAATTTTGCATACAATGTGTTTACATGGTCACATGTATATAAATGGTCACATGTAATACTGCAATGGTCTATTGACTTACAAGTGCCTGCAAACTATCTTTTCATGCCAAGTGGACAGGTAGGTGACACTGGTCGCTATACTGTAGCATTTCATGGTAGATTGTTCTGAGGCAGAATTAAGATTGAACATTGAACAAAAAGTATTTTCCAAAAAGAGATAGGAGCTTGGAATTTGGCACAAATTTTGCCAATGTGTCATATTTAGCGACAAAAATAGTATCCGCACAAAATTAAAGATGACAGTAATTGATTGACGTTGTCGTTAAGGCATTATTTACCATAAGTGCACATAAAACCAAAACCCACCTTTTAGTTAATTCCTCAAACTAGTTCTAAATTGTGAGTTAGGGATAGAACAACTAATGTACAGACTTAAATCAGTATAATCAATGCAATATTAGAATAGATCTGATGAGAACGGTTTTTTATACTTAGCTGTCAACAGTTATCATGGTTATGGTTTCTTGTAAAGAAATGGTGATATCTTCGTATGTTTTAGTCTTTATTTTAATTTTTATACATGATAGAATGTTTAGTGATACAACCAACGTGCACATATAAATCGAATGTGATATCTGTCCCAATGGTAAACAATATATTATGTGTGTTGCGTCAAAGTTAAATCTCAACTTATGATTTCATATATTTTTTAATCATCTTATATTGCTGTCTATTATATGTTTCTATACATCCGAACGATATTGTATAGTGTAAACCATATTGAGGGTCTTCTTTTTTTTTTTGGGGGGGGGGGGGGGTGGAACTCATTCCAGTGGAACTCATTTTGGGTAAGGCCCAATCTTTGATGAAAAAGAAATGCTTCTGTATCAAAGATATGCTTTTTTACTTGTATGCAACTCTGCTGTTGTAGAAACGTGAATAATGATGGTACTATGTGTAATAATGTCCGTAGATCCGAGATGTCCTTGAAATCCCTTCTGATCCCACCCCCCCCCCCCGAAAATCCGACATGGCGGCAATTTCTCAAATTTGCTTTTGAATGTCTTGTGCGAAATCATTTTTCAGTATATTTTTTGAATAAAACTGTCCAAATTTATTTTTCGTGATGTATATTCACATTTACAAATAAGCATGCTGAAACTATTTTACTGTTATTCGATTTTTCTTACATTGTTTTGAAGCTGATTTCATGTTGGTTATATAGTGTCACATTTATTGATCTGAACTTAGGCCATTGTTAGATGCTTTCCCATAGTAGATATCAGAATCACTCGAGAGTGAAAATGTTCATTTTCATTCATTTTAGAGTGACCTCAGGGATCACTCGAAGAATGACGAGTGGTCCCTAAGGTCACTCTAAAATGAGTGAAAATGAACATTTTGAAAATGAACATTTTCACTCAAAATTCACTCCAATTTCACTCTAAATTCACTGTTTTCTGTTATTCACTCCTTCAAAAGTGAATACTTCCACTCGATTTTTTCTCTTTTTTGGAGAAGAGAATATCACTAGTCTTAAAAATGTCTCCATAAAAACCTAAGACGGTTTGAAATAGCATTACAATATTTGAAATATGTAAAAACATATAAATAGATAGCACAACAGACAAAGTTATATGAAAATCATGATAATACATTTAATTTGGCGCAATAAACTATGTCAACTCTGATGGCTGTCATCTTGATTTTTTTTTTTTTTTTTTTGTGGTTGATCAGTGAATTCTATCTATAACAAGATCGGTGCCAAGTTTCAAACTACTACCTCTATTTTGAAAATATATATATATTTTTTGCTTAATCTCATCTGCTTCACAACAATCTACTTTGAAATAATAGCGACCAGCGTCACCTGAGCTACCACTTGGTACGAAAAGTTAGTTTGCAGGCACAAACCCTTGTTTGTCAAAGCAAGAGTCTGCGTTTGCCAAGACTACTAAACGCACCACTGACACTGCTACACGCGCCAGTGCCAGTGGTGCGTGTAGTAGTCTTGACACGCGCAGACTTTTTTATGACCACCAAGGTCTTGTCACAACTAAAGTGCCCATTTTTACAACGTGAGTTTTCAAGTTTGAGACATTATTACTCCTGAACAAAAAGCGGTATTGACCCTTAATTTTCACCAAATATTAAGTATATGTCAAACAAAATTCCTGAAACGTTTCAAGATATTCCTTTAGTCATTCTCTGATTTATGCTGAATCAAGCATTTTCATCATTTTCCTTTTTTCAGAAAAATATCAAAAAATGAGTGTCTTTTCCTTAAAATCTCAATCCAGTTATCACAATAACCCACAAAAATAGTATCAACTTGTAGAAAATTTTATTCTCTTTCATATGACATCACATTTGTTGAAATCTGATGTTTCTGTCGAATTCTATCATTCAAATAACAAATTCAGTAAATATGGCGGCCATTTTGGACGCCACCTTGGATTTGGAGGCTTTCGCAACAAATTTTTTGAGGTAGACCAGTGGAATGTTGTTTGTTACAATAAAAACTTGAAAATAAGTATGGTCTACTTAGTTTGTAGAGAGAGTGCAACTCGACCTCTGTTTTAAGGTTTTGGCCCCCCGGTTATACAGTACGTTGGGCCGGATCGTAACATAACAAAGATGATAGAAAGTCGTCGGTACCGGTATGTCAATATCAATATTGTGTGTGGTATGCGTGTACTGTTTGCAATAAAAAGTGCTGTACTGTTTCGGCTTAGCTTTGGCTTTGGTTTAGTAATGAAACCTCACAATGGAGATCAAACAGCCGTCCAACTCGAGGCAACGTATCTACTTGTTTGACGCTATCGACGAGTGGAGAACGCAGAGAGACATGTTCTTAGCTGGAGGACAAGTAAGAGACCAGAGGGGGAGGCTTCAGCGTCAGCGTGCCGATGAAAAATTTGCTTTCCACTTGCTGGAGTTGCATGAACAGTTTTGCAGGAATTTTCATTTAGAATGTGCAAATTCGTGTTACGACATGCACGGTGGAATTGTGTTGCCACGGCTTACGCCAATCAAGCAACCCCACCTGGCCAAGTCAACAACTTCAAGGAATCCAGATCCAGATGATGTGTAAGTAGAAGTCTACACATGAATCAATGATTGAAGTGGAATGACTTTTTCTAATCTAGTATCAGTAACTTTAGGGCATTTGCGTTTGATCGACAAGTAGGCCTATTTTTCTATGTATAATTCCGCGAAAAACTTCTCTAAGTTCTCATTTATGTCAAATTATGATAATGCCGTAATTGAAATGACATTTGCTGGGTCAGTTTAATGTCATTAGTCCCATTAAATGAGAAGTTTTTCATATCAATCATGTTATGCAAATTCCCCAAGAATATGATTTAGGATTTGCAAATAAATTAAAAAAAAAAAATGAATAGATCTATCGCAAGCTCCATCATACATGTAGTCTAACCCAATAGATCTGGTAGAACTCTAACGTTTAAACAGGGGAACTATAGGTTCAAAGATGATAGATCTAACAATAATAGATTCTAGTTTAGGCCTAACTATACACAGCCCAGTCGCCGCTGTACATATTAACAGCGTCTGGTCGGGCTAGTTTAGGCCCTACTTCGACTTGAAGGTATGTCGGTTGGTGCACGGCCCCCTTCTACCACGGCCACAGGTACACTGTGCAGTGCAACTGTGGCCGTTGGCCCTGCACGGGCACAGTCGCTTCCCCGTCCTGAATTTACACACGCCAGGGCAAGTATGGTTGGACCTACTACTAATCGACCGCCTAATGTTTATCTGCTTGATAAGAATATTTAACACTGAAATTCACGTAAAAAAACTTGACCTACGTCAATTTTCGATTCGAAGTTTCAGTGCAAAAATATCGCCGACGAACTTGCGTGGCCTCGTTTCCTAGCTCCCCGCGGTAAAATGTTTTTGCATTGACAATGCACGCAAACCGAGTTGTATTGAACACCGTGTTGTACGAAGCTTTTTAGAAGCCTTTTAGAAACTTCCATAGACATTACATTGTGCTGTCATTACGATTCGGTGAAAATATTCATTCGAAATTTTGTCCTTGATTAAAACCATTAATGAACAATGAATTATCGCGTTTTCCCACACCATCCTCATCTACATTCAAAGCCAATCCATTTTTATGTGCTTTGCGCGCAGAGAAGTGCGTACTATTTAGTGTTCAGTGCGCGAATTATACGCGGTCGGTTTCAATAATGGTGGTCGATATGTAGTAGGGCTACCATACAAGACACAGGGTCTCCGACCCAATCGTCCGCGTTCAGAATGGACAACTCGGCGGTAATATCCGCTACCCATGACGATATGTCATCGTCCATGATGGCCACCCTACCTATATATAATCTGATCTGACGATTGCAGTGTAGTTAACGAGTGACGACAATCGACGGTGCGATGAAGAGAAGGCGTACACTGTAGTCGTACGAAGTATAGGCAGCTAGCTAGCTACTATAGCTAGCTCATGCGAACATTGCATCACACAGTACATACAGTATACCATACATTCAATTCACATTACACAAAACGTACTCCCCGCGCTCAGATCAATCAAGCGAGCAAACGAGATACTATAGCGCGATACATTGCTTTAGGGATATCTTGCGCACACACACATTTCGCTTCGTAGCAACTTCGGAAGCGAATTTACGTGCTGCCGCCCGCGGCTGAAATATGTCCATGTATCCTCGCGACTGGGTGTCTTTAAAGAACAAATTTGAAGGGAATAAATGTGTGGCGCTCCGTCGGAATGAGTCAAAAGTCGCAAAAAATGAAATCGTAGTTATGCCTATAAGTGAATTCTACAGACTCTAAGCTTTACACTGATATGTAATACAACTCATTTCGACATCCCTATAGATCATAAAAACGAATATTAACCACGTTTGTTATGTCAGTTGATTTTCTAAATAACGGAGAAAATCGCTCTCAAAGTTCAGGCTATGTTCATGCTCACAACCTGTTTCTTTCACGGGACGAAACAATACAACTGTCCTGCTTAGCGACGGCGTTTACGCTCCATCGCACGCACTACCGTATAAGGCGATAGCTTGGGTATGTAAGATAATCAACCAATCGCAGGACAGGTCTATCATTAACGATTCTGACCAATACGGCAGCCCGAATGTAAACTTCGGCGCGTTTGTGTCCGTGCCGCTGCCGCCGCATGAATGAGTCGGTACGCGTTGTGTGTCGGCTGCGTTGTGGTTTGCTGCAATTTTTAACTCATAAACAATAGGAAACAGTAGAAAGAAAAGAAGGCACGCAATGCGTCTTACGAGAAGCGTCTTTTAGCGAGGGCGTTGATCGCTTCCATTCTCCTCCCATGTTGTTGTCAATGGAAACTAAAGAGGATGCGTTTAGCAAGTACCAATACCTAAATAGAACCTGAGAACCTATTGTAGGCGGGCACGCAATGCGTCTTACGAGAAGCGTCTTTTAGCGAGGGCGTTCATCGCTTCCATTCTCCTCCCATGTTGTTGTCAATGGAAACTAAAGAGGATGCGTTTAGCAAGTACCAATACCTATTAAATAGAACCTGAGAACCTATTCTAGGCGGGGGTTCAAAAGACAGCATCGGTAGAAAAAGTCAATAAAGTTGATTAACGATAGTCGTCTTTTGAGATCGTGTTCTTTGCGTGTACTTAAAACCCTCAAATTACGCACATGGTCGTAATGTTGCAGAGCATCAAAAACTGCTTTCGCGTCTTTTCTGCTGCAGCTGTATACAGCCGTAACATTATGAATTCCCGCCATATAGTCAGACCGCAACGCTGCTGTTAATGAGCTCAAATCAAAAATTTATCGTACGCGCAGGTTTTTGCGCATGTCCTTCTCAGCACCCGAGATTTTGCGAGATAATTCAGAGACAAAGTGCATGGTCTACGAGATTCACTTATTGGCGACATGAAGATCTACTATCCGTGACTAATTGACATGGTTTGTGAATATTTGAAATAAATCACACCTTTTAATGCTTACATTATACAAAATGAGCTTATGATATCATCATTCATATCTCTGCATTATATCGATATTTTCCAAACGACCCTGAGACAAATTAGAACAAGGCTTTCTATTTATTGCCAACCCGACCCGTTCATAGGTTGAATCACCACACGAATGATAGTCAACGTTTTAGATATACCTGTTATAATAGCACACTAAGAACTGAATTGGTCCCTCGCTTAGAAAACAATAAAAATTGAAAGTCTCGTGGAGTAAAAATCATAGTGTGGCAATTTGAGATACATGCGCTCCCAGGGTATCATTAGATAAATTACTCAGCGATGTATACAGTGGATTAATAAGGAATAATTATTCTAATACCAAAAAGAGAGCCCCAAACAACTCATGTGTGCAAACACAGTGCTAGATCTTTTATTATTGATTTGTATGCTACTTATTAATGCACTCTACTCTTATCTAGTTGTGCCGGCAAAAAATAGTTCAAGCCAAAGTTGAGCTGTCGATCAGAGTGGAGTGTTGTTCTTGTTGTTTACGTGGAGATCTTACACCAGCTGCAGTTGCCTGAACCTGAGCGCGTATACACACATTGTGCGCGCGCACACACACACACCATATAGGGTCCTACACTGTCATCTACACACAGTGTATTACTGTTATGTAGAGTACACGTTTACTGTCATTCCGCGAGGTGCGTTCAACTCTCCACTCAGAGGGAATTAACCAATCAGAAACGCGTATTCGCGGCAAACTGAAATCTCGTCAAAAATTAACTGTACAACGCAATGATTTATTCGCCAACCTGACCCGTTCATAGGATCAGTCCACATAAAGTCATTATGTTTTCATAGAATGATATTTCCTCTTTCATTTTATACCTCTTCCATTTTGGTCCACCTTAATTTCGTCGGTCTAGTGTACCCCTTAAGAAGAATGAAAAATATGCAAATTTTGTGTTTTATAATTTCCTTGTTCAGTATATTTTATATGTCATAACCTTTCAAGTGGTCGAATTTCATCAAAGTACAACTCTTCAGCTTTTTATCGATATATAAATCATGAAGATTGATAATGTCGTTTAGATTTACAGACACTCTAAAAATGTGGTCTCCCAGCTCATTACGTATTCATGTCCGCGAGGTCCATGCATATGCGTACGATAAATGCGAAGGCTTTTCAGGACGTTGCGGTCTGACTGCATATTAAAGGCACATTTCGTCGTGCGCATGGCAGATTGTCGTTAGCGCACTTCCCTGCGCCTGGCAGATTGTCGTTACAGCGTGGGAGTGCGCATGGCAGATTGTCGTTAGGGTATGGGAATGCGCGTAGGGTTAACAACATTCTGCCATGCGCACGGAAGTGCTCTAACAACAATCTGCCATGCGCACGGAAGCGCGCTAACGACAATCTGCCATGCGCACGACGATTTCCTTTATAGGCGTTGCGTGCACAGTAATTATCGCTTATCACGCTTGCCAATGCTGCACATATTATACATATCAGAAGCAAAGGTTGATGTAGGCTTGACAGCTTCACGTTGGGTTTACAATGATTCTCAGTCACTTTTCTAATAGCATAGCATATAAAAAACAATTAACTTGTAGCTTAAGCGGAATTATTTCTTTTTTACATCACACGTGCAGTTACAATCTTTCTGCGTTTGAGAAGTGGATCATAAATAATAATACTGAAAAATATTCGGAATTAATACTTAGGCCTTCTTCACTTCGTTTTGTATTCACAAACCTTATCAGAAAAAAAAAATGATTGCTTGATTACTTTCGGGTAAAGGAACTACCGGAAAGGAACCGCATTTAATTTTCTTGTTAACGAACCTAAGCTAATAGCAAACCTTATTTCATTGTGTGATTAACGAACCTTCAGAATAATCAATTGTATTACCCCCCTCCCCCAAGGAAAAAAAAAAAGCATTTCAATGTCATGCGCTGCAATAGCGATAAAAGGCCCGTTTTATTTCGTAGTGTGTCTCAGTACTCCTGTGCTTATTTCTAAGGATGTGCCTCTCTTAATGATTGCGATTGATGTTCAACTATTTCTTTCACGCGAGCTTGAACAGGAAGAAGCTAAAATTCAGGCAAGGAGACGAGTTTTCTTCCATGAAATGCAATCATTAAGACACATCTATTCACGAAAGTTGTGTGATTGCTTATGTGCTAAAGAATTGTGTCCATTACATGAATCAGGCACTATACAAAACGGTTGAAATCTATTGAAAGTCGAACTTCGTTTTGTTTTTTGTTTTTTGTTCAATTTCATTTCAATTTTAAGCGGGGATAGACTAGAAATTAGTTTGTCTATACTGGCAGGAGACATTACAGTTTTCCAGTACATGCTCCGCATTTAAACAGTCGCCATATTTTCGTGGTCAATATCAGATAATGGACACGTGATATATTATAAAAATGAAAATAGAAAACAGCGAACACGCCATATGTACAAACATTATGAACTTCAATGAATTAAACTTACCTGTGATATTCTGCATAAAAAACAAGCACGCCGATTAAATGATTTAATATAATTAATAGAGCACACAGCGATATCATGCATGGCAGATCAAATCAAGTTCAATTGGTGAGAAAGCTAAATGAAGTTAAAAAGTTGACTTCTCTTCGTTTCTCTTTCAATTCATGAAAACAGAATTACATTGTATATCTATTGAAGAGGATTGTCTCTGTTGCGAACGATCGCCATATATAGCACTGTTAGTCTCCTGCGCAAATCCGAATCCCTAAATACTTTAATTTTTGCTTGATGATGTAATAGCCCTGTTCATAATTTCATAAAGGACTCGCAAATTCAAAGTTTCAAACCGTATACTAAAACATTATATTGTATACGGTGTATTTCAAAAAAACATTTTGAATGCGTTGCGTGTTAGCATGTTAATAGCACCAATCTGCCTTTTATTTTCCGTATACGTAAAGCGCACAGAAACGTAACCAAATGTTACAAAATACAGTGAAATGCATTGTACGGCGTGGTACTGTCATTAGAAGTATATCCCATTCCTTTTTACTTTTATTTGCTTGAACCAAACCATGTGTCATTTTCGTAGCGACATCACTAGGAATTAGAATGTATGAAGATAATCGTTACTCATTTTTTTTTTTGCGCTACTATTATAGCATTTACATTTTCCAACTTTTACTGACATGCAGTACTATGTTACTGTATTGTTACGATTACGAATGTTGGTTATGAATTCAAAAGACTGGTTTATTAATCGAACTACAAAGGTAATAGCTGTTTTGAAAGTAGTTCGATACAAGTTCAAAACGCGATCGAAGTCATTGTCATAGGGGGAACTGATAGCTCTAGAAAACTTGTATAGGCTAGTAAAGATTGCCGTATAGGCAATCTTTGTAGAAAGTTTTGACTTAGGCCGTCTATTGAGTATTTTGAGAAATTTAATAAAGAATTATTTGTTTTGATTATGTCAAGAATTAGTTTGAACTATGAGAATAAAAAGGCGCGGTTACCCAAAAAATGTCGTAGTTCGATTAGACAGTCATGATGGGTAAAGTGAATTCATGACTTGACTAATCCTTACTGAATTGATGATCACTTCTGTAAACCATCAGTTATGTCTTGTAATCGTAGTCAAAATTCTTTTGAGCGATGAGACGAAAACCAACAAACAAAATGCCGTGTATCATCGCTCGAGATTCCAACATTTGGCGTCACCCGACCAACAATAAGTGACAAATCAAATGGAATATTATGTTGTGGGATAGCAGACTGTGTTACGATTTTTAAATGTTTCGAGCAATTGTTTAAAAAAAAGAGAGAAAATGAGGGCAAAGTTCAAGAAATTAGAAAAAAGCACGTAAATGCAGGAGATCATGTTTGATAATCAAAGTAAGAGATTACAATCGGCCATGCGGATGTCTATGATTGCCTTATTTACATGTCTGATTTCTGTAAACTATGTGATATTTAAATTTAAGTTTCCTTCCCTCCTTGATAGAAGTTTTGTTGGGTTTTCGCTAAAGGCATTTATTAGGAAACGCTGTAAAAACGACAACAAATGCCTACTATACATCAAGATATGACCTATACATACATGAAACACAAAAAAAAATCTCTACGTTCTGATATAAATCAACTGCTTGTTTGTTTGTTTGTTTGTTTGTTCTGAATTACCATGGTCTTTGTCGGGGGAAAGATGAAGAAAAGTAGTAGAGTGTATCACTCTCAAATCCGGATGATTGCGATAAGTGTGTATCCCCGCCCTTTCTATACAGGTAAACGATTTAAGCTTGGTATGCTATTATAAAAGCCTGCATGTGTCACGCGGAAGAACTGATTCCGTGATCACTTTTAGCCTTTCATAAAATTCACGTTTTAAGATGGTAACGATAGCTTGTAGGAGATAGAGTAAGTTAGCGTTACTGACTGTGGTTCTGAACACAAAAGGAGACTGAAAAATTCCTTTACAAATTAGCAGACATAATGCCGATCCTCCAACACTGTTGCTCCATTCCGTCATTGATTCTGCTATCAATGGCGAAGAAAGAATACTGGTTGCGTGATTATCCACCCCTTGATAGCAGGAAGTTTACCTTTCATTGTTTAAGGCTTCGTTGATGTGGGGTTTACTCGGATACAAGGCGTGAACATTGCCGTCCGAGTTCTTTCATTCGAAATTCCTCAGAATACGCAATTCAATGGGCAATTAGCGCTGCTACTTGGCAAAGTTGTTAGCCAACCCAATTCTTTGCAGACTTGACCTCTCACATGTCAGCTACACGCAATACACGGCAAACAGCTATCATTACAAACATTCTGATTAAAAAACAAAACAAAATGAAGAAGCACACTTTTGAGTAGCGACACAGCTTTCTGTCCCTTTCTCAAATAGGTCCTACTTCTAAAAAAATACACAGATGACTAGAGTCAGAATATCCTCCAAAGGGAACACGAGCTATCTGGGCATTAATAATGTTTGTCTTCCGATTTCTCTCCATGCCGTCACGGCCCAAACCATCATAAGTAATAAGGCAATAAGTTTCATTAACCAGGGAAATAATAGTACGCATTACATACATTTGGCGAATTATCACAAAAATTGTCGACTTTATAAAAACGAGAATAATTGACAACTTAGGCCCTACTATATCTCCAGAGATGAACTTTAAACAGCAAGTCACATACCAGGGAACGAAAGTTATGATTATTTGAACAAATTCATAAATGAAGCCAATTAATAACCGTTGTAAAAGTACACACACGCATAAAAAAGGTTTCGAGTTCGATATGTGATCATTGTATTAGTTCATAGATAAAGTATCATAAATTTTGCGTGATCGTTCGTTGGAATTATTTTTTTCAGTGCGATTTGTGCGTCATGTCAATCACCATGTCATTGAAATGGAGTGCGTGTATCAAACGAAACTCGCTGGTCATGCAATCAATAGCCTTGGTCAGCTCACTATTATTGCGTAATTCTATAGCCCTCGCCGCTTGGCCGCCGACGCCGCCGCGCGCACCATGCTTTGTTTTGTCTTCAAAGGGGTCAAGAGCAATGCCTCATTAGCATACACCCTAGCAACGGAGGCGGAGTCTCGATCTGGCAAGAACAATAGGTGCGAAACGCAACGCAAAGGCGAGCGTTCGAAAAAAATGTAACCGAAAAAAATTGTCTCAGAAAAACGGTGATTTGGGACACTTGTACTCATTTTCACACGCTGAAATTTTCTGTACAAACAGATAAAACATAAAGGAATCAAAATCCGTCATAAAAAAATTTCGACCCGAGTAGTGCTTCCCCTTCATTTTCGGCTCATTACGGGAAAACTCCCCGTGCGACTTATGACTCATTTTGTCGGAGCGCCACACAAATGTTCGTAAAATTCGTTTGTAGATGAAATATATGTTGGTAATTGACCAATAATGCAAAAAGTTTGGCTCAAATCCCCGCAAGCATCTAGATATCCGCTATTTGCAAGTCCCAAACATCCCCCTCCCTCCCCCTCGAAAACCAGCCACAGTACGGGACTCCAAAAGTTGTGACGTCACGCCAGGGTAGTTAGAGCCACGGGCCCCGGATGCTCTGTAGAAAAGCATTTGGCATCGGGAAAGAATTTCTGTCAATTTTTTTTCAAAGTCTGAAATCTCTGCTATTTATACTTTTGACACCAACTCTTTACTGTTTGTCTACACTTAATAGTATTATCATGAACTGCTTCTTCTCAAACAATTATTTTGTATTACTATGATCTGCAACAAGCCCAAATTTCACAGAATTATCACAATTTTCTCCTCATAGTTTTGGTGCGAAAGTAGATCCGGTCGGCCGTCGGTCGGTATGACGTATCACCTCGCAGCTCGTATCGTATGCATTGTACGTACGTACGTGCGGTTCACATTTGTATCATCGTAACTTTTTCATAGCGGTTCGTTTCGAAATTTCGCGTCGATCAATTTTGAGCTTTCACTCCTTCCGAAAATGGCCGAGAACAGTGAGTTAGATCAGAGTGATCTTTTTATGGACTTTGAGGAGTACGTTAGTGAAGAGGAAGGAAGCGACAAAAGCAGAGAAGGGGACGAGAATACAGACGAGGACGATGGAAGTTGGGAAGATGTAAGCTGGGGAGAGGACGATGGAGAAGTGGGAGAGCAAGGTGCTGTCGACGTCAATCCAGCCGGGGAAGCAGCGGCAGGGCCACGGGTGCCGCAACCCTATTGTCATGAGCCGCTGCCTTTCGATGGAGATGGAATGGCAAACGACGGGGATGCTCCTCGTCTCGATTTTATGTAGAAATGCACACCATGCACACCTACCATTTCCTTGCTTAATTTGTCAATGAAAACTTCTTGTGGCTATCAGAAATGTCAAGATGGACCATATCTGACGGTTTCATGAAATTTCATAGCCAATTACAGAAGAAAAGTAGCTAATTTTGACTCAAAAGTACGCCGATTGACGGCTGTGTCAGCGTAGCATGATGAATGATCGATTATGTGGAAGAGCGATAAACGATGATAATCGATCGTTGTAGTCTGTGATACAGCCGCTTGTTTGGTGTTTAACCACAAAAATTACGTCGGCTTGACAGTAAAAAGTGGAAGAAAGAAAGTGATCTTGATGCGTCTGTTTTTTATCAGTTTTAGTTAATTTTCTCCTGTGTGTGCATATGACTGTATATCTATCACCATTTTTTGCTGACTAAATGATGGAAGGATAATATGTGTACAAAACAGTAAAAGATATATGAAAAAAAAAGAAAATGATATCCATCATTAATATTGCACAATAAAATGGACCTTTACTACAAAACAAAAGCAAATATTGGGGTTGCAGTTCTTGTATACATAATTAAAAAATGAAATGGAAAAATTAATACTATCATGAAAACAATTATTTTTACAATGTACTATAATTCGAACTTATAGATTAAAAACATATCGCCATGTCAATTTCAATATTCTGTTTCCACAGCGCCATGAGTATCTTTTTAGGTGAAATGAGCACTTTATAACTAAGAAGTCCACTATATTACTACATGATTGTACACTTTTTCTAACACTATTCTCATTAATTTATTATTATTAGGCCTATATGTAGACTACTAGAAACAAATCCCCTTTGAATTCAACTTCCTTCTCATCTTCTTTTCTCTCTCTTACTCTCTCTCTCCCTCCTTCTAATAGCCTTACCTTTTTCTTCCACTTTTCCTTCAACTTCATTCTATTCCCTTCAACACTATTCAAATTATAAAATTATCAACTTTTGCCAAGATGAAATCAATACTTGCCACAATCTTTAAAGAAAGGACGTCCAAATCCTGATATGAATAATCTGTATCAATAATTTGAATAGTATTAGTAATAGTGATAAGATCGTGAAGATTGTGGCAATGGAAACAATGAGAAAAAAAAAATACGAAAAATAAAGTAGGCCCTACACATATTGCACGAATCGCGTTCGATATTGTGAATAGAATCTAGTTAACGGCTAATTAGAGACTACCAGAATCGATTATAATCGTTGACATCGTTCTCTGTGAAATCAATACACTACTTACTACGTCGGAGATTATGTTCGCAACAACCGTACTTTTCAGCTCCGATTTCTCATTTTTCTTCCCTTTTGGTTTTCTAATTCCATGAAAATCTCGGATATGGTTCAATTTAGCATCTCCAATAGCTGCACAAAATTTGATAGACAAACGGCGAAGCGAACGGTAGGTGTGCATTTCTACATGATTACCCGGCTTTTGAATAACAATTGGTAAGTTCGAAACATGTCTTGAGCTGCAGGCGTCTCGGAGTTAGTGCAGTTTTCACTGCGGGCGATGTGAGGAAACTACTAACTCCTAAAGCCTCTAGTCTAGAGACTAGACTATTTTCTAACTAACAATTCAGCTCATTTTTTGTCCAGATTTAGCTTTTCATCAAACAGTCTTAATGTACGGGCCTACGGCACGGCCCTAAGGCTAAACGGTCAGCCCCTGACCACAGACACTAGACAGATAGGAGTCCCTGTAAAAAGGCTGTAGGCCCTATGCTATTATTACTGATTCAGTTTGGATCAGTAAATAAGACAGGGTTAGCTTGTTACTTGTTAGATCTAAAGTCTTAATAAATTAAAGACTTTAAAACCTGTGTCCCCATCTGTAAAAATTATTGAGGAATATGTCAAACTTACCAATGTTATGGTATAAAAAACTATAAATAAACTGATTTCCCATCATTACAGACACTGCTACGTAGTACAATGTACAGGCATGTTTACGCTACTAGTACTGTGCAAAGAGACGATTGATTGCTGTGTACTGTAGCATGCAGTGTGCACCGCGCGCTTCCCGCACCGATGCTACATTCCCCCGTGACTACGGTACTACAGTCACAGCTGTACTACGTATTTGAGTGCTTGTACTCGCAGTCGAGCCGCTCGCTACGTCGCTTGTCGTACACTGGCATAGCAAGCTATGTAGCAGAGGCTTTGGATGAAAGCAGTGAATGTGTACTACAGTAAAGTAACCTGCTGCGGAGCGCGAATTTAAGAACCCGCGAATACGTTTTCGAGCCGCTCAGCGCGAAAAATTAATCGCGCGAAAATATTGACGTTTACAGTAGGTCATTTTGCCGTTTTGCTTCTAGCCTATAGCTAGCTAGAGCGAGTCGCCGTGCATGGCCGTGGCCGCCTGAGCAGCGGAGCCTCGGCCGAGGGCTCCCCTCTCGTACCGTCCGCACCGTACCGCGCGCTGGCACGTACAGAGTCGCATCACTCGCGGATTAATCTTTTACGCGGGACGTTATTTTTCCAACCAAAATAAAACTAAAAAAGTCCTCTCAAAATTCTAAATTTTCTGAATATTATGTGATGTATCAAAAAATCGTTCACTAGAACATTTTTTTCTAATAATTCTTAAACAAATTAGAACATAAAATCCATCATAAGAGAGCGATATGACGCAATTTTAAAGCTTTGACAGCACTGCATTTGCGTGGACATAAGAGGGAATACCCTTACGTGACATCATAATCTAGGGGTCTTGACTCAACGGGGAATAAGGCTTCGATATTTTGACGAAATTTGAACGCATATTCCTCAAAAACCAACCTTTTTAGGGGTTTGAAAGATGTGAGATAGGAAAGTATGGTTAATAAGCCTTTCAAAAACACAAACAGTCCAGTTTTTGGCGATCGGCTTCTTATGTGAACTTTAAAAAGAAAAAAATATTGTACGCTTAGAACAACGGAAATCGCGTTGGTTTATGCATGTTCTGTAAATGATCGTGGGGATAATATGATCGATAGGGGTAACTTTGGGCACTACCCACAGGGTTTCCTTTGACTGTGCCATCTTCAATATCTCAAAACCCTAAAGGATGCAAGAGCTGAATCATTAAGATTCGAATAAACCACCCGCCAAGTAGAGTTCATCCATTACAAAAGAGGACAAGTTATAGATGTTGACACTATTGTTTAATTTCGTACTTTGATTCTACGTAATTAATGGATGCATCGCACTGACATTGCAAACATAGGTTTCAACACTTTCGGTGTTCCAATCTGAAACGTAGAAGCATAGCTTTCATGGAAACACTGTATTTTCATCATTATAGGAACTAATTTGCATATTGTGCAAATGAGGTCCAGATTATGTACATGGAAATGTTTGCATCGCACTAACTGACATTGTAAACATAGGTTTCAACATTTTCGGTCTTCCAATCTGATACCTAGAAGCATAGTTTTCATGGAAACACTGTACTTTTATCATAAAATTTGGGAACTAATTTGCATATTATGCAAATGAGGCCCATACTATGTACATGGAAATGTTTGCATCGCACTAACTGACATTTTAAACATAGGTTTCAACACTTTCGGTGCTCCAATCTGAAACCTAGAAGCCTAGTTTTCATGGAAACACTGTATTTTTATCATTATGGGAGCTAATTTGCATATCATGCAAATGAGGTCCAGATTATGTACATGGAAATTTTTGCATCGCACTAACTAATATTGCAAACATATACGTTTCAACACTTTCGGTGTTCCAATCTGAAACCTAGAAGCCTAGTTTTCATAGAAACATTGTAGTTTTATCATTATGGGAGCTAGTTTGCATATTATGCAAATTTAGCCACTTTTCCCGCTGGATTTCTTGGGACTTTTAGTATGGTGTTTAAAAGCCCATAACAAGTTGCACTGCAGTGGAATTCCTACTGTTGTAATATGTAGTGGGTGAAACCCTATTTTGACTGGACTATTGTAGAAAAACTGCTAGAAACACACTTTCCCATTCATGTTAAGATCCCAAACTGAAGAATAACGTGGAAGAAGGATAGCTCTTTCAGAAAATAATCAAAATAAGCAAGATTGACTTGGTTGAACCATTTTACCTTTTTTAAGTCCTCACGTAAAATCAAGGGGGGCAACTTTTTCTTTGTTTTGTGGTGCAAGGTCTCAATTATAGTAAATCGTTTCAAATCGCTTCCAACGTGTATAACTTTGGAATCAGAGCTGTGGGTTGCAGTTTTGTTTTTTTTTTTCCACACTTTTTGACATACGGTTATGCCATGGAGGGTTCCGCCTCCCTAGTTATACTGGAAGAGTAAGGTTAATACGGGTGAACTGCTACCAGAGCGGCATTATCCCATCACTTTCTGTGTGTATAAACACTGTTGTTTAATTGTGTGTTTGTTCGATACTTCACACGACCTTGAGACAAACAAAAAAAGCACGCATGACTTCCTTCCTTGGGTGTCAGTCGACAACAAATGGTTTGTACACAATTAAACTCGTGAACCTAAATTGAAATCTGATAAGCGTAAATGTGATAACAATATTATTCAAAAAATGGAAAGACTTCCTTATGTCACCCCCCCCCCCATTAATATTGTCATCCCACCCGTAGACTACCCTATCCTTATCAGCTGACGCACGGATGCAGGCATGCATGCATATTTGGCAAGTTTTATGTTATCATATTCCATGCAAACATGCGTAGAGAGGGCATGGTACATCATAGTGTACAAAGTAGAAGCCAAAATAAGTGGGAGGGGGGGGGGGCATGGCGTAAGCCCTGGGGCATAAGGACGTCTTCCTCAGAAGGACAATTCTTGAGCTTAGTGGTAATACATACAGAAAGGGTGAAATTTTAGAGCAAAATTTTCAAAGTTCAGAAGCATATGCAGGGAGACATTTTCGTTGTGTTGTGTTGTGTTGTGTTGTGTTGTGTTGTGTTGTATTGTATTGTGTTGTCTTGGTTATGTGTTCATTTATGGTACATTAAGCATTACACTTTCATAGGTATGATAATAAATACTTTGTTTCATGGCATATGTTATAGTTTTTAATAAAAACAGAAATAAAAAAAAAGTTCAGAGGCAATTGGGTTGTTTTTTTGTTTTTTTTTATTACTGGAGACGGGCCAAATAAGTTGTGTGGCGTGATACGTGAGCCGGATTGGACTGAGTATATGACAGTGTTTGAGTTACGATCATCTAGTGGTTGTTCAGTTATATAGTACCTCCTTGGTTATATCACCATTCACAGGACTATAATACTTGTTGCTGTAAGCCCTACGCGTGGGACTGTGTTTCATTGACGTACGCTAATGAATGAGAAATTCTGATATGGTCCCCTTCAGTGTCTAATTTTCAAGAAACTGTCGGGCAAACTACTGACCTGAATGTGCCATCGCATGTAGGAAGACCTAAACGACTCTGGATCCCCGTCAAAGTTTGCTCAACTTCGAAAATTAAATTTAGGCTTACTGCATTCTCTATGGAAAAGAACTACTTTTGCAATTTCTTGCAATGTGTGCTTTGCATTGTGTACAGTGATGGAATGCTGTTAACTAGCCGAACCAGCGCCTGTAGTGTTGTCTTCTGGTGTACGTATTTATAATTCCATTTCCATTTTTCATTTTCACTCTCCTGTTGAAATTGGCGATTGACTGCCATAATAAATTGCCTTTTTTCTAGATTTTTTCCCTCTCCGTCCTTTGTTTTCTTCACGTAAATATCCAGTATAATTTACACCTTGTGCACTTGCCAGGGACTGACTGCTAGGCCTTAATGACCATTTTTAATGCCGAGACTTTTACTCTGCTCACTCTTGCCACATAATCGCTCTGTATTGGCCCCACTGTTTGAAGTTGATGTATGGTAGAAATTCTTGCCGCCACCCACTTAGACGCCGCGCACGCCCGTCATCCTGCCCACTACGACCATGTTATTCTTTGTCAGTGTGAACGACAGTCACTGTTATGTCTTCTACCAAGAAATCTGCTGATCTGACAATTTTCTACTATAGCACTGTAGACGAACTTCTGAAAATTGCAATTATTTCATATAAACCAAATATCTGGTCATAAACGTTTGTGTACTTTTCTATTATAAATGATACCATAGCAATCACCACAGACAAATGAACTAATGGACAACATTATACTGACAGTGCTACTTATACAGATACATAAAAACTTTATAACAGGTTAATGAAATACGGTATTGTACTTTCCTGGAAGCGTTTTGTTTTACACTTAAATTGCTGTGTTTGAACGCAATGCGTATTGATGCCCTTGGTGTTTAGCAGGGAACCAGTGGGATACGAGTAGGTCTTTAGCCATACGACAAGCAAAATCTAGACTCGACTGTTTCTTCCTCTCGGCTAAAGTGCCCAGCTTGCAGCTTTAAAGAGCTGTCGTGTACGATGTGTAGCTTTTGCCTCATTATCCTACAGGCTCTTTTCTGAATCATCTCTAATTGACTTTCAAGTTTCTTTGTGAGGGAGCCACTGAAAACCGGGCAGCCATACTCAAAAACAGGACGTAATCCTGAGTGTACAGTAACTAAATCAGCTGTGGGGATCTTAAAGCGTTTGAGGGATCGAAGCATGCATAACATTTTGTTGCACTTTTATTTTTTTTTTTTTGACCTGATCTACATTGCCATCCCATTTTAAGTTTGACTGAATAACAATACATAAAATTTTTGCCTGAGTGACAGTTATCTTTCCAACATCTGCAACGGACAAAGAACTATGTAGAGGAGGAGAAAGTTACTGTCATTGTTACACACTTTGAAGGGTTCAGTTTCATGTTGTTGTTTCTGGTCCACTGGCTAATTTCATCCAAAGCTTGCTGCATGCTGGATGGATGAATTGGTATAGAAGACTTGCACATCGTCATTTCAGAGATATACTAGTATAACAAAATTATATGTGAGGGAGAACCCCACCCCCACCCCCCCCCCCACACACACACACTCAGGTGGTGTTCTGGATACCGCATGCGCGTTCCCTATTTTTTTTTTTTTCCGGGGGGGGGGGGGGGGAACAGGGTTGACTATATTTTTCAGGAGCTCAGTTCGGGGGGAAAAGCCACCCGAGGAGTAGGAGTTCTTTTATTATCCCCCCCCCCCCCGATATTTCTAATTACGGGCATTTTTCAAATCTTTCCCAAACAACAATTAAATATAGGATCCCGAAAAAGGGCAGTTGCAAACCCCCAAAAATTCCTAAATAAGGGGCCATCTTTTGCTGCAGACCATGTCAGCCTGGGCTTCTTTTCACAAGATATTTTGCCATCTTCGTTTCACGTTCGTACGTCACGCCGCTAGTATTTTTTTCTTTTCATTTCAATTCATTTTATTTTCAAAGTCTGATGAAAATGCAAATAACAAATGTATTATGTCATTTTTGACATTGATATTCTGTACTAAAAACCTATATTATATTTTTTGAAACTACATCCTACAAGCTTTGCATTTCAGTGGGTTCCTCATATTACACGTCAATTATATGTCCTTATACATTCGTGCAATTTTGTTTCAAACTGGCTGTTGTGTTAAAAACATTTCTTTTTCTAAAATCAAATGGAATATAAAACTTGTATATAATGTGGAATATGGAACATGAATTAAAAAAAAAAAACAAGGGTGAAACAATAGCACTGCGTGGATTACAATTTACGAAAAGTAAAACTCATTAAAAGAGAGAGTGAGCTGGAAGATAAAAATGAAATTCTAGAGAAAATGGAAGAACAAGCACAGGTCATAGGCCTTTCTACGGCTGGGCTCCCACTTGAAATTATACAGTAAATACATTAATTTTTAAGGTACATTAAAAGGGAGTAAAATAAAAAAGAATGAGACAGGTACATTACATTATGGCAGGAAGATGAAAAATCATGTCAGATAATAAGTATTTTGTTGAATTTCAGCGATGACTAATCATTTAAGAAATACATTTTATACTCATTCTTTAAAAAGAGACAAGGGATGGACATAACTTCATTTCATCAGTTCTAAACATGTACTTTTTGGTATCTAACAGATCTACGCGATGTAACATGCAGATTAAATCTTTAAAAATAAAGATAGATATAAGGCGTCAGTATTGTCTAGTGTTATATTAATGTACATCTGTCGTATATTTGAACATATTTATTATCAAAGATAGAGGGTAATGAATAATTGTGAGTATAAATTATATACACTTTATATAAAAACATATATATATAATCTAAATATATGTTTAATTGTATATATGTATATATATCATATTATATATCATGAGATAGTTTGAAATTAACACATATCAAATATAGTACGGGACTGGAGGTTTATAATTGCTGAGAACGTGTTGTAAGGTGAGAGTCTGGTATTGAACGCGTGGTGACCTTTTCTGAAGTGTGTACACACGATTCAACAGAGACTTAACTTTGCACATTGACCTCAGATCATTGTCTAATAAGATAAATGCGGCAATATAGTGTCGTTCTAGATATGCAATAAAATCCATGATTGCAAACGTGTTATCCTACAGATTACACCTGTTACTCGAGCAATTTCTGTAGAACATCATCTATACGTGGCGCCCAATGTAGATGTTTATCTGATATAAATAACACCAAGAAATGTTGTACAAGAAACTCGCACTGTTTGGTTATTTCTAACAATATTACTTATCGAACGTAACTTCTGATATTTACCTAAATATGCCAAAGAAGAAGATTATGTTTCCATAAGAATTGATTTGTTTGTTTGTTGGTTGGTTTGTTAGTTTGTTTGTATGTTTGTTTGTGTGTGAGCAAAATAACTCAAAAAGTTGTGAACGGATTATGATAAAATTTAAAGGAAACGTTGAGAATGACACAAGGAACAGATGATTAAATTTTGGCAGTGATTTGGGGATTTTTTAATGGATTTTATGAAGGATTTTGGATATTTTGGAAGGTATAAGGTCAGTGAACTTGGGTGTTCAAGCTGCGCATTTTTGAGGTTTGCATACGCGCACTAAAGTGCGTGCTCCGCTCGGGCCGGCCTCGGGAGCAGCTGGAATATGACGACGTCACAAAGGGCTTCAATATACATGTATTGGGAAATCGGGAGATTTTCAGCATGCATATAATAGGGCTCTATGGATGAAAATCACTGATCTCTATGGAAGAACAAGATCAGTGATGGAAATGAGCTGCTAGGTGGAGTACGTCTCTAGTTTCTTAGTTTCTTTCTGTTTGAATACAAAACAATTTGTTGTCTTCATCATAACCAGCAACTTCTTTGCTAAAAAAAAAAATGATAACATTGCTCAAATTGGGTTATATTAGTTGATATAAGAGATGATGTTTGAATGGTGTTAAAAAAGGATAAAAATACATTTGAATCATCTGCAAAGATAATTCAACTCAGGCTGCTAGTAGCAAAAATAGTAAGGGACCTGAAATTAATCTCTTGGGGAAACCTGTGGTAACTATAAAATGTCGAGCTAGTGCCATCAATATCAACAAATTGTTTTCTATTGTACCTTGCATAAGCTATCCATCCCAAAGAAATTCCACGTATGCCATAAAAAATATAATTTTCGAAACAAATGGAATAATCCAGACTGTCGAAACCTTTCGACAGATCTGAAAAAAAAAATATCCAACCCCTATATAACCAGCTTTAAATGCTATATTAGGATTCAAATGCTGTATTAAGATTATTGATAAATTTAATAAACCATAAATATATGTTGAGTATCCAGATGGTTAACCGAATTGTTTGTTATAAAGTACTTCATACATTTATCATTAAAATAAACTAATATCAGAATCTCGCATACACAAGCGTTTCAAATACCTTTCAAAAATGGTAAAAAAAAAAGAATGGCTTGTAGTTTTTACACTGTGATTTGTCACCATGCTTATATATCATATGGGCAAGACTTTGGCTATCTCAAGTTTTTCCTGGAAAATAACAAGTTTGCACAGATACATATATATCATTCTGTATATAAAAATGAGCTAAAAATTAAGCAATAATACGTACACACTCTTTTAAAACAGTGGTATTGGTTTCATCATAACCTGCGCTTTTCCCATCTTTCAAAATGCATTAATTGCATCAGATTGTTTTTTTTTCTTTGAAAAAAAAATGAGTTTGGAAAATCATCAATAAGAAAGTCGGATGGGGTTTTTGACTGAGGATGGACCACTTTCAGCAAAATTTTCACCTACAAAAAGAAAATATTCTCCGAATAGCTCCGTCACTTCCATTGGATTTCGATAACATTTTATCTTTTACCAATGATTGGGAGTCAGCCTTACTCTTGATGATAATTCTTTTTCCAGAGGGCTATTAGTTACATTCAGTATGCCCTTCAAATTATCCCCCCCCCCAAAAAAAAAGAGTCTCACCATAAAAGTCATGCTTAGCTTTTTCTTATTCCATCATTTTTTTTCTTTTATGTGTAAGCAGTATCTTTAAACTATACATTATATGGTGTTTTATTTGTCAAATTTATCCCCCCCAAAAATATTATCAAACCATGGATTCTGTTTTCTCCTCATATCACAATGTATTATCATTGGTCCAGCTGGTTGGAAAACATTTGTAATATAATGGTTAAAAATAAATCACATAACACATTCAAATTATCTGTATACTTATGATTTTATCCCAATTGAGTAAGAACAATTCTTCAGGAATAACAATATATTACTCTTACTGATAATCACCGCTGACAAACATATCATTCACATGTGTGTATATTCACATTAGATACAAGGAATATTGACATAATATGATCGCTCAGTGAATATGTGACTTTCCAGACACATCAATTTTGCATGGGTTATTTACAAGTATATTGTTTAATAAGGACGATGATTCAGGAGTAACGCTAGTTGGCTTAGAAATAACAGGAAAGAAAAGCACATTATAAATTCAAATATTGTTTAAAATCATTAGCCAGTGGCGGATCCAGAGGGGGGCGCAACCGGCGCACGCCCCCCTCCCCTTTATTTTTCGTTAAAAAGAAAAGAAATAAAAAGAAAACAAAATGAAATGAAACCCGGAAGTGGCACCAGAAATAATTAGTCACGCCCCCCCCCCCTTCACAGAATTCCTGGATCCGCCCCTGTTAGCAGTAGTATCATCCTGATTACCTGGATTTACATTAAAGTCTCTGATCACAAAGTAGGATTTATGTTCATTTGCAATTTAAGAAAACTGTCTCAATACTGTCTATATCACTCCAATAATGATATTTTCCTAATCTAGGAAAAGCTCAATACAAAAGAATTTCGTTGCATCTACAAGTACATGCAGATCATTGCGTATCATACCTCTTCCAAAAAGACCCGCTTCACCACCTGCACGGTTCCATCTTTCCTTTCCAAAAAAATCTTAGCTACTTAAAGCATACATGCATAAAAGGATCTTTTCATTATTCAACCAGGGCCCTGTTGCATAAAACCCTTACCGCTGGACTTACCGCTCCTTTCTAGCGGTAAGTCTTCAAATCAGCGGTAAATTTTACAATCCTTGATGCTGATTGGCTGTGATGCCTAATTTTGACGGTAGTTACCATTGAAATTCAACGGTAAGTTTTATGCAACGGGCCCCAGGTGTCTGTTATTTTAACCACTGAAAATTCACATTATTCAGGTAATGATATCCAAAACAAGCGTTCGGATTTATACATGTTTTTTTCATATCGTATGTCACAAGGAGAGGGTTGACCTGAATAGAAAAAAAAAAAGAAACGTCTTTGTGTGTACAATTAAATCAACTGAGAAAATGTACACTGAGTAAGCTTACTTTCCCTGTAATAAGATAATGTGATAACCTGTCACTAGATTGCACAATAGATATCGCATATACCAATATATTGAGTACGTAGTCTACGTGTTGGTGCAATAATATCAAAAACAAACCAGAAACCAACTCTTATGAAAGAGGAATCGCTCGATATTTTGTGTGCTCAAATAAACTATTGGTGATTACAGCATGAACGTTGTTTATGTTTGATTTTTGTTTTTATTTTATTTTTTTGTTGTATATCACACACACACACATAATATATATATATATATATATATATATATATATATATATATATATATATATAGGGTCTAGGACTTGTCCCCCGGAGGACAACTCCCCCGGGGACTACTCCCACCTGACAACTCCCCCGGAGGACGTCTCCCACGGAGGACTACTCCCCCGGAGGATGTCTCCCCCGGAGGACGACTCCCCCGGAGGACGACTCCCCCGGGGGACAACTGCCCCGGGGGAAAACTCCCCCGGAGGACAAATCCCCCGGAGGACAACTCCCCCGGAGGACAACTGCCCCGGGGACGTCTCCTGGGGGACAATCCCATACTGAACAGAGATTTTTGTGTGTGTGTGTGTGTGTGTCCTAGAAATTAGAATTAAATTCATCTGTGTAAAAACAGTATTCTTTTTAAATAAAATTTAGATTAAAGTTAACGTTACCTAAGACACGTCCATCTTTATAACAAAGTTTTTGAAATCTCAGCACAAAGTTTTTACCATTGTACACGCTACATGTAATGTCGAAAAAAGTAGAAACGCAGGTCCATTTTATCACTGAAAGTTGGTCAAGAGATAAACACATTGATGAAAACACGCTTTTGAGGGGAGAGTTCATTCCTTAGCATGTACCTGTTATTCTTCATTATTTTATAATATTTTAAGAAGTCCATTCTTTGATGATTTTCTTTTTCTTTTTGCAATTCATGATTATGATAAGGAATATGTTAAATGAAAGAAAGATATTATTCAGAGGGGTGAAGGCTCAAGTTTTTTAGTTTCTTCAGTTTGTCTCCCTCTACAAAGGAATATGTTGTTAGAAATACCCTTTTAATGGGGTTATGATTTTTATCTTAGATTCTTATGATAGTTACTATCCTGTATGTCACTGTCAGTAATTTCATTGTGCAATTTTGGTTTGTTATGTTGACTGTGAATTTATCTGAACATCATTACAATTCTTAATGTCGGAGAAATAATTGACAGAAAAAAATATGAATATTCTGTTCCTGAAAAGACTTGAACGTGTAAAAAGGTAATATCTTCCAACCGGCACTAGGCACTATAATGCAGAAACAGTATTAGCACTGGTTGCACAGTTACCATGCATCCTGAATGCACCAGCCACATACCGGTATCTGCATGACACACGTATAACATAACCCTTGCTGTACTATTGTTGGTAGAAAACACCAGATTGATAGCTAGAACTTGTTATCAAGAGTATGGTAGTCAATACTACTTGAAAAAATACAGAAAAAATGCAAAAAATGGCAGTTGGGGTAGGGGTAAAAGGCAAGTGAATTTTATGCCTAAATATGGGCAAAAGATTAGTATAATGTGGAAGATTAGGTTTTACACTAAAATTATCATTATAATCCATTTCCTTGACCCCCAAAACATGGGGTTAGATACCAAAACCATCACAATTGACCAAAAAATAGCCGAGTTATAACCAGAAATGTCTTTTTAAAGCCGAAACGGCGACCTGCTTTTCGGCCGGGGCACCCTGGATTTCGCATTTTTTTCGTTCTTTTTTTTTTTCAAAAATGGTGTCAGTAGGCACAAAGTCATCAAACTAAGGTGTGATGAGCATGTCCTGAAAATGTCATCCGCTTTAGCCCATCTCTAAGAGATATCAAGGGATGACGACTGTAATATTTAGCCTGTTATTTAGAGAGTTCCTTAGTTGTTTCTTTAATCAGTCAGAATAAGCACACGATCTTGGCAGTAATTTGTTGTATTACAATCATGACGAGTTTGAACAATGCAAATGCTTTAGCGATATCGATTGCATCCAGTGGCGTATCTAGGGAAAACGGCGCCCGGGGCAAGCACGAAAATTGCGCCCCTAATTTCTGAAAAAGTGTTCAACCCCAACCCCATCCCGGTAGGGACTTTAAACAAGGTCCACATGATGCTTTTTCAAGCACTTAAAAGGGATCTTTTGAGGGTGATTTAAATGTAATGAAGTTTGATAGATTTTGGCGAGCGAGCGCAGAGAGCGAGCCGAAAATTTTTGTATTTCAACTTACAAAACATGGAATTCTTGTCATTTTTTGCTTACCAAATCTTACAATTCTAAACAAGATATAGTGACGGCCTTATAGATAACGATTTATACCAAAAAACTGAGGACTTTAAAAAATACTCTACATTAGTACGCGCGAGTGAGCTGAAATTTGTATATGTCCTCGTCATCATCACGTATTGTTTTTATCTTTCTTAATATAGATTTTGGCGAGCGAGCGCAGCGAGCGAGCCGATAATTGTTGTATTTCAGCTTACAAAACATAGAATTCTTGTCATTTTTTGCTTATTAAATCTCACAATAATAATGATGACCTTATAGATAACGATTTATACTAACAAAGTGAGGACTTGAAAAAATACTCTAAATTAGTACGAGCGAGTGAGCCGAAATTTGTATATTTCTGCGTCATCATTACGTTTTTTTTTTTTAATCTTTTTTTATTTTTTTTTTGCGCCCCCCTCCCCCGTATGTTCGACACCGTTGGCGTCCTCTTTTGATAAAATCGGCGATCGCTTCAGAACGATTGAAATTGCAGACGCTGCTCTGTGTAACATTTTCCTGCTAAATATAAAATGACATGAGTGAACACAATAGACATTGTCATTTTGTCCGCGTCATCGTCACGTTTTGTTCTTATCGTCTTCTCTTTTTTCATACAAATTTTGGCGAGTGAGCGCAGCGAGCGAGCCGAAAATTTTTGTATTTCAGCTTACAAATCATGAAACTCTTGTCATTTTTTGCTTATTAAATCTTACAATTCTAATCAAGATAATAGTGACGGCCTTATAGATAACGATTTATACCAACAAACCGAGGACTTGAAAAAAATAATCTTAAATTATTACGAGCGAGTGAGCCGAAATGTGTATATTTCCGCGTCATCATTACGTTTTGTTATTATCTTGATTGATTCGGGTTTTTTGCGCCCACCCCAAGTATGTTCGAAACCGTTGGCGCCTTCCTTTGATCCAATTGGCGATCGCTTCAGAACGAAAGAAATTGCAGCCGCTGCTCCGTGAAACATTTTGCCTGCTAAATACAAAATTACATGTGTGAACACAATAGACACTGTCATTTTGTCATCATTACTTTTTGTTCTTACCTTCTTTTTCATATAAATTTTGGCGAGCGAGCGCAGCGAGCGAGCCGAAAATTTTTGTATTTCAGCTCACAGAACATGGAATTTTTGTGTGAACACAATAAACATTGTCATTTTGTCCGCGTCATCATCATGTTTAGTTTTTATCTTGTTTGATTTGGTTTTCTGCCCCCCCCCCACCATTCTCCCGCCCCCCCCCCCCCCCCCCCCCTTCCGGGCGAGTTTTTTTTTTTTTTTCCTTCTTCTTCTTCTTTTTTTCTTCTTCTTCTTCTTCCTTTTTTTTTTCTTCTTCTTCTTCGTTTTTTTTTCCGTTTTTTTTGCGCCCCCAAGGAGTGGCGCCCGGGGCACGTGCCCCCCTTGCCCCCCCCCCCCCCTAGATACGCCACTGATTGCATCGGATGCCCAAGGGAAGAAACGGACACTGGTCAAAAAGTATATGTGCACATTTTGTTAACACGCAGGTGATAGGTTGATATGTTTTTATTCTTCTAGGTCTTGGGTGCAAGTAAGGAAGTTTGCTGAGGTAGTACATCTACCTCCGGGGTTTCTCGAGAGGGGTAACTATAGAGCATAGCAACAGCATCATCTCTGTGGGCATTGGTTGGTGCTGCATAGCTAGGCACTAGTCTCTGCGTTCAAACTGTACTAATTTCAAACATTTGGCATCTCCCCCTTTTTTTTTTTAGAAAAGTAAAGTTTCTCTTTTTCACACAGATTTTTTCATTTATCAACTACCACTGAAACTTAATTAATAAGCCATTGTCTTTTTAGGATTATCATGGCAATTATTTGATACGTTGTTCACACAATATACTTGTCCTATTTGAGTAATAATGGAAATACGTCTTGTATGGGCGTGTTTGACTTGCCATATCTTATATCTTACATTCAACTTTACTACATGTGTAATCATAGCAACACATCTTATAATAATAATAAGTACAGCATTTGTAATGCGCCTTCGATCTAGTATCCTATTCTGAGGCGCAGAATAAACACAAACATTACTGATACTTGTAAAATGAGTAACACTTCACTTCAATATTGAGATATCACGGCTTTGTATGACACATTACAAGGCACTCTTATAACGACGTAAGTTCAATCTCGCTCTTCACACTTGGAGGAATACTTGTGATTGTTTTGTAAACTGTACTTTTGTTCACTTTTAGAAATGTGTTATTTTTGTCTTTGAAGAAACGTTAATCATTGTTTCTCTTATAATAATCGACAAAGCTGATACTTTTGATAAGTTAGATGAAACACTTTTATTGCACTCAAAATGTAACCAACTCTACTCTCCAGATGAATAGTTCAACATCTAAACATTATCACAATCCCGTGATCATTGTCATTTCATTTCCCGTCAAATTCCGGTATCTATCCTATAAAATAGATAAGTTTTTACACTGGTCCATATTTTTGACCTGATCTTGTGATACGATATTATGTTGAGTCATCTAGCTTTGTTGCATTAAGGATTGTTTTCCGCTGTACCTCTTCTGATGTCAATTCTGTTTTGACAGGAGCATTTTTCCTTCACATTCCTCTACGCAACTTCTTGGAAACTTTGTCTTTGAAACAACAACGCTTTTCGCTTCGATCAAAGTAACTTTACTGCACTTTTGTTTCTTGGTCAGTTTTGTTTGCACATTCTTTATTACTTTTGGTTTCAGCAGCTGACTAGCTGTTGGCAGGGTGGTCCTTGTCCTCCTCTGCATCAACAATTGTGCAGGACTAGCATCTAGCCCATCGATCGGTGTGTTCCGATAGTCAAGAAATGCCAAACCTGGATCTGTTCCATCTCTCATTGCCTTTTTCATTAGACATTGCGATTTGTACTGTCTTTTCAACTTTCCCATTGCTATGTAGAAAGTGATGAAGACGTGACATGCTTGAAACGGTACTGACAAGCAAACTCTTTGAACTGGTCACTTGTAAACTGTGTACCATTATCTGATACCACAATCTCCGGTATACCATTACGTGCAAAAGTGTTGTTTGCATACTAACTTCAATTACTCTTACGCTAGACATTTTTTTTTTGTTTTTGTTTTCCATGTTCAAACGTTATCAAATAAAACTGTGTGAAACAAAACTCAATTTTCAATTAATTGAAACTCGAATCATCCCATCTTTGTGGTTGAGAGATTTGTGTTGGTCGTGCGGGTGTGCTTTCCCAGGGCTGTTGGAAGATATTAGGCCCTACCTTTTTACACGTTCAAGTCTTTTCAGGCACAGAATATTCATATTTTTTTCTGTCAATTATTTCTCCGACATTAAGAATTGTAATGATGTTCAGATAAATTCACAGTCAACATAACAAACCAAAATTGCACAATAAAGTATTACTGACAGTGACATACAGGATAGTAACTATCATAAGAATCTAAGATGAAAATCATAACCCCATTAAAAGGGCATTTCTAACAACATAATTATTCCTTTGTAGAGGGAGACAAACTGAAGAAACTAAAAAATTTGAGCCTTCACCCCTCTGAATAATATCTTTCTTTCATTTAACATATTCCTTATCATAATCATGAATTGCAAAAAGAAAAGGAAAATCATCAAAGAATGGACTTCTTAAAATATTATAAAATAATGAAGAATAACAGGTACATGCTAAGGAATGCACTCTCCCCTCAAAAGCGTGTTTCCGTCAATGTGTTTATCTCTTGACCAACTTTCAGTGATAAAATGGACCTGCGTTTCTACTTTTTTCGACATTACATGTAGCGTGTACAAAAGTAAAAACTTTGTGCTGAGATTTCAAAAACTTTGTTATAAAGATGGACGTGTCTTAGGTAACGTTAACTTTAATTTAAATTCTGTATAAAAAGAATACTGTTTTTACACAGATGAATTCAATTTTAATTTCTAGGACACAAATAAGAAACATCTCTGTTCAGTTATGGGATTGTCCCCCAGGAGACGTCCCCGGGGCAGTTGTCAGGTGGGAGTTGTCCTCCGGGGGAGTTGTCCTCCGGGGGAGTTGTCCCCCGGGGGAGTTGTCCCCCGGGGGAGTTGTCCCCCGGGGGAGTTGCCCCCAGGGGGAGTGGTCCTCCGGGGGAGTGGTCCTCCGGGGGAGTGGTCCCTCGGGGGAGTTGTCCCCCGGCGGAGTAGTCCCTCGAGGGAGTTGTCCCCCGGGGGAGACGTCCTCCGGGGGAGTAGTCCTCCGGGGGAGATGTCAGGTGGGAGTAGTCCCCGGGGGACTAGTCCTCCGGGGGAGTTGTCATGATACGATATATATATATATATATATATATATATATATATATATATTGTGCTCTCGTATTTTTGCACGTCAAGAGACTGACACCCACGAGTCAAACAGCTCACAAATCATACAGCCCACGAGTCATACAGTTCACAAGTCATGCAATCCACTAGTTTTACAGCCCACAAGTTCGACACTAAGTAAATAAAGCCGACGAGTTCGACATCAAGTAAAATAAACTCACGAGTTATTTAGCCCATGAGTTCGACACTACAAAAAAAAAAAAATCCTCACGAGACCGACACTACGCAAAAGAGACTCACGAGACCGACACTAGGCAAAGAAGGCCCAAATACGACCGAAAGGATGAATAGCGCCACCTATAGACCAATTAATTGCATTAATTGTCCAGGTGATGGCATAAGGAAGATATGGGAGATGGAAAAAGGAGAGTTGCCAGGGTGGTGCCCTGACAGTTGTTCTCCGTCACCCCCTAAAATGTTCAAGATCTGTAATTGTGTTTGCATGTGTTAGTGTTTGTGTAAAAAAAAATAAACAAAATTCGGTATCGTGGGCTTTCTTTGCCTAGTTTCGGTTTCGTGAGCCTCTTTTGCGTAATGTCGGTCTCGTGAGCCTTTATCGAGTAGTGTCGGTCTCGTTGGATTTCTTTGCGTAGTGTCAGTCTCGTGACCCTTTTCTGCGTATTGTCGAACACATAGGCTGTATGACTCGTGAGCCGTATAACTCGTGGGCTATACATGACCCATAGACCTATTTTTGATGTCGGTCTCGTGGACCGTATGACTCGTGGGTGTTGGTGTAATAGGATGACCCCAAACAAACAAACAAACAAGCATTCGAATATTTATATTATACATAGCCGTATATTTTTCATATTTGACCACTATACTGCGAGATGACACTCCCGCAAAATTTGTACTTGTACATACACTTTGGCTGTTTGACGGTGTAATCGTCGGAAACAGTGGGCATCAGAAGACGGATAGATGTTTAGTAGTGGTTCGGTTTTTTGAGTCGCCAGACAATCGACCGGGGTTGAAATTCTGATCACGTGTTTAGGATGGCATGTAATTGTTCCGCTTAATGTTGCTTTGGTCATAATTTTCGAAAAAACGTTTTCAATCAAGAAACAGGCAATGAGTATCTAACATATGTGAGGAAGAAGATTTATGCGCCTCAGAACATTTCAAAGTTGCCAAAGTCTCCCTGATTTTGCAGGAGGTTCTTTTAGATTTAGAAGTCTCCTCGTGTCCTTACAAACAGAAAAAAAAAGTATTTCTCTGCATAGATATTATTTTCAATAATTGAGATGCATACAACACACATTTAACTGATTGTTTGTGGACCTCCATCACTCTGCCCATATTCCAATGTTATGTTCATGTTGGCGCCATGCCCTCTGTCTAATGTCTATCAGGGACACCAATAAATAAATTGTTCAACACTAACGTTCATTGTATAGCAGTACTCTGAAAAAAAAAAAAAACACTGCATGTTAACCTGCCATGATTTTAAAGTCTCAGATGTTGCATGAGCACAATGATTAAAAGTATTGTTTCTTATCATGCAGGCGGCTTTGCATCATGCCGCAGAGGAACGAAGTTCATCAGGAAACCCAAGAGGGAATCCGAGAACCCGAGACAGCAGAAACAGCCTTCCTTAGAGGATCAGAGGTTAACTGTCATTCTCGTGCAGGGAAGAAGCAGCGTACTGGATCGAATAAAGGGAGAAAGAGCGGACTGTTTTCAGTCTTCCAACAACCCACAGACTGTATGGTGCAACGTAGGGGAATTATCTTCACCCTCGTGTCGGCGTCTGCAATTTCATGTTTGGTTTTGATGAGTAAATTCCTTTCTAATCGTATCTCTGCCAATTTATTGCACTTTTACTACAGCATATCCTTCATGGTATACGCAGGACCCTTCCTAGTGTCAAGGAAAATATGGAAATACAAACTGACTAGAAAGATGTGGCTGTGGATGTTCGTTCGTGGAGTTTCAGGAGCTGCCGCCGGAATCATGTATTTTTACTCTATACAATTACTCGACATATCCACGGCACAGTGCCTCTTTTATCTCATGCCCGTCTTCACCGCCATTTTTGCTCGTCTTTTTCTGAAAGAGAGCTTCTCTTTGCCAAAAGTATTTTTTTCTTGCGTCTGCGTCATGGGTATCTTCCTAATAGTTCAACCTAGGGCAGTCTTTGGGGATGCGTCGAGTAATAGTGGTGAAGCGAAAGACAGCGCAAAATTCTTTGCTGGGATTACTTGTGCAGTAGCGTGTGCGTTGTTTTATGGTATTGTAATCACTACACTCCGGAAAATAGGGACAATTGATATTAACCCCCACCTTGTATTGTTTGTGTATGGAGTTTGTAATTCGTGCTTAAGTGCTGTAATAACGTCAGGGCGGGGAGAATGGAGAATCCCGGAGTGCACTGGGGATCGCCTCTTCCTTATTATGATCGGTTGTGCAGGGTACGTGGAAATGTTGGCACTCACGGTCGCGCTGCAAACAGAGAATGCAGCTGTGGTGTCTGTAGTCCGTAGCATTGATATCCTCATTACATTGGTTTTGGATATCATTGTACTGAATGCAACAGCCAACGTACTCAAGATTGGAGGAGCGCTTCTGGTCTTGACAAGTTCCACTGGGATAACTGTGACTAATTACTTTCGCGCTAATCCTCCTGCAATGAGAGACAAGTAGGCCGCATTACATAATAATGAGCCCATCATTAACTGATACATATGGGCCTATGATAACGCCGTGATATCTGACATCTGACGTCTGACTTCTTATTCATGCTAGTTCATTCCTATTGTTTAACTACCCCTTTGTATCCACACCAGTACCATTGGAACGACCTATCAATACCACGAATCAGATTCTGCCCCTTTGTAATGGCAGTTAGGCCTATATGATATGCAAATGAAGGGCAGCGTATACGGTGAGACAGCCAAAAGACATGGCTCTAGAGTTGGAATTTATACATAAAATTGCAGGCCCATATGTCAGATGTTTGGCTCCAACTGGATTTTTATGCAAAAATTGATTTTTGTTTTGTTTTGTTTTGTTTTGTTTTTTTGTTTTTTTTTTGTTTTTTGTTGGGGGGGGGGGGGCTAATTTTGGCAATTTTGGGGGACTGATTCCGGGGGGAAAAAAGGGCACCATTATTTTCTGAGCACATCTTAACCGGCCATTTAGACATAGGTTTTGTCCTTTAATTATTTTGACTTGTAATGGATGAAAATCATGAAAAATGGTACATTAGCATACTTTTGATACAATGGATTCATTTAAAGCATCACTTTTGTTATACCTCATCAGGCTTCAAGCCCATCTTGAATTTCAATATGGCCTCCAATTTAGAATAGGTTTTGTCCTATCTCGACTGAGTGATGAAAAGCGTTAAATTTGGTGGTAATACCTGTTTGTGATACCACAAAGCATATCGAAATCATCAATATCACGCACTCTTCTACATCGATAAGCTTGGCGGCCAATGTAAAATAGATTCTCTCCTGTATCTCGACTTGTGAGTGATGAAAATTGTTAGCTCTTTATGTGCCACGTTCGTACGCCTGACTCAGTCGACAGCTTGCCAACTTCGCACATTCTGCTTACACGCACAAACCCGTCTATACCGCGAGATACATCGCAAAATGCCACACCACAATGAAAGCGTTTCTCGCGATTCCGTTCCTCTCACATAATTATATATTATATTCTATGTGGTGATTGACTTCCAAGCGATGTTCACTACTGGATTTGCCCGTGTTATTCTACGTTTCTGTGTGAAAAAGTCATACCTGTATACAGTAATGTAGCTATACTGGTCATTTGAAAGAAAAACAACAATAGATGTATCATACAATTTACATCAAAGCAAAGCTTGACATTTTCTATGTGCTTTTACGTGAGGAAATCAACGTTGATCAAACTCTTGATCATCATAAAAAGCATCTGATGAATAATCATCAGGGGAAAACATAGAGAAAGCCAAATTTGTGAAGTCACACTGGATATGTAGGAAAGTGACTTTGTGTAAAAAACAAAGGGGGGAGGGACTTTAAGGTAAATCTGTAAGGGATATTCGAGACCAAACTGAAGAAAATAGTGTCAAAGGTCTATTAAAAAGAAGCCGCCACATTGAGGAAAAAACTTTCCAGAACCAACCATTGGAAGTTTATTACTGGTTCTCAATCTCTCTAAGAAATCAGTTCTCCGCCCACCTGATGGCCAGCTTTAAGATGGTTCCTATTTGGAACACAACCCAGACATGTGAAAGACCAGTGCATTGAAGGTGCAAAAAGAAGAAAAAAAAAGAAAGAAAGGAAAAAGTCCATTAGTCTTGCTGCACAACGGCTACTCAACAGCTTCAAAACTGACCGGCAACCCTGACTGGTTTCATATTGAAATTCCAGATGGCTGCCAAACCTGATGAGGTACAACAAAAAAGATGGTTTAAATGAAATCTGTGGTATCACAAAAAAAACATACAAACATACACTATAGATATTGCTTTTCATTTCTTGCAGGTCCCGATACAGATCAAAGCCCGTTTTATATTGGCGGCTATGCACATTGACATTCAAGATTGCCGCCAAGCACATTAAAGGGACTGTACAGTACTGGTTGAGGTGGGGATTCATGTTTTGAACATTCCTAAGTGAGATAATGAAAAGCCTCATGAAATATGAAAGAGCATGTAATTTTAAGAAGGATTCAACGTTTATTTGATGAAAATTGGTTTTGAAATGGCTGAGATATCAAAAAAAGTGCTAATAATAAAAGCAACAACTTTATTAGGATCTCTTTGTTTCACCTTGTTTTTGGATATCTCAGCCATTTCAAAACCGATTTTCATCGAATAAACTTTTGATACCCCTTAGAACTGCATGCTCTTTGACATCTCATAGAGTGGTCTCTGAATATCTCGCAAAACGTTAAAAGCTAAATCCTCACCTTGACCAGAACTGTACACACCCTTTAAAGCGATGGTACAGTATTGGTGGAGATGAGAATTGGGCTTTTAACTTTTTGTGAGATACCAGGAAAACACTTATGAAATAGTACAGAGCATACCATATTAAGAGGAATTCAAAGTATATTTGATGAAAATCAGGTTTGAAATGACTGAACCATCCAAAAACAAAGTAAAACAAAGCGACCGTAATGAAATGTGGGTCCCACACTTTATTAGAATCACTCTGTTTTGGATATCTCAACCATTTCAAAACCAATTTTCATCAAATAAACATTGAATTCCTTATGGAATTACATGCTCTTTCATATTTCATTAAGAGGTTTCTCATTATCTCACCAAAAATGTTAGAAACCTGAAATTAGGTCTCAACCAAAACTATACGATCCCTTTAATGTAGTAGAACAATAGCGATGATTGAAATATTGTTATGTTCTTTAATAGAAAGATTGAATGAGAACTTACCTGTTTGAAATTTGATCTTTATTTTACGAGGGAGTTGTAGGAAGAGAATACATTGAGAGACCCGCTTTGCGCACGCGCAGTCATTTTTCGAAGCATCAAATGTGGCTGCTGGATATTTGAAAGATTATGGAGAACTTAGCTTCACGTTTGAAAACTTTGGGAGGGAGAGGAGGGAATGTATTCTCTTCCTACAACTCCCTCGTAAAATAAAGATCAAATTTCAAACAGGTAAGTTCTCATTTAATCTTTCTATTTTACTTCTGGAGTCTCCGACAGAGACTACATTGAGATTTTGAAGCTCAGTAGCCATATTTGTAAGAAATATAACAGAAATGACTATGAATTGTCATTTACCAAAACGGTAAATTGTTTACCTTGACTGGTCATTTCTTTAGTAGAGCAGTTGTGAGACACTTGCTCCCATCATCGAGCAAGGGTTTTCTGTAGAACTTTCTGAAAGTCTTTTCATTCGTCCAGCCTGCCTTCTCAAGGATAAACGAAACTGGCAAGTCTGCTCTGTGTGCAGCTGACGTCGCAGCTGCTCTTGTTGAGTGAGCCTTATATTTTGAAGTGTTCGATTCCTGCCGCTGTCATAACATCTTTGATCCACCTGGAGATGGTTTGTGACGTAACTTTCGCATGGGGTCTGCGAAAACTAATAAAGAGCCGACGCTCTTGGCCTCGAATTTCCTCAGTCCTCCGTAAGTAGGCTTTGATGTAGTTGACAACGCACAATCGACGATCTGGAGGGTAGGCTCTCATGCTCAGTGTGTAGCCAGCGTTTCCCGGCCTATTTTGTTTCAGTAGCTCGCTGAAATGAAATGTAACTGATGATTCCTTGAGTATCATGTTGTCCAAATTCAGGAGCTGCAACGACTGTGCTCTCTGTGTTGAGATGAGAGCCATGAGCATGCATAGTTTTTTGGTGAGATCTCGTAGGCTCAGTGCATTTGCCGGTGACAGCTTTCTGAGATAGCAAAACACAATATTTACATCCCAAGTATCTACATAGCGAGGTCTTGGGGTTCGGAGATGGAAAACTCCCTTCATAAATCTTGATATCAAAATGTTGTTCCCAACTGTAGAGGCACCATCCTCAAGAACTAGGAATGATGCGAGCGCACTTCTTGCTGTGTTGAGTGCATTGTATCCAAGACCTCCTACATGAAAAAGCTCACTAAGAAATTCTAAAACAAACTGAACACTAGAGTGAAGATGGCTTTTCTTCTTACTCTTGCAAAAGTCTTTCCACTTCTTTATGTACACACAATATTGCTTCTGGGTAGAGGCTCTCCAAGAAGCGGCCAAAATGTCCACAATTTCCTTCTTTAGTCCTGTCCTTTCGAAGGGCTGCCGCATAACCTGCAACAGAGAAGATCAATTCGATCATACAAGGGATGTGGTTCATGCGTTACAGGTTGCGTTAATAGGTTCCTACTCCTTGTAATTAGCACTGCTTCACCCTTTAACATCCTTTTCAGCTTAGGAAACCATGCCTGTGTGGGCCAATTTGGCACTACCATTATGCCTTCAGCTCTATCTGTCCTAATTTTTTGAAGACATCTTGGGATGAGACAGAATGGGGGAAAGGCATAGAATTTGAATTCTCCCCAATCCAACGTAAATGCATCTACGGCTTCTGCATTTGGATCTGGCAACCAAGTGACATATCTCTCAAGTTGGTTGTTTAGTCTGGACGCAAAGAGATCAATGTCTGGAAGCCCAAAAACTGAAACTAGTTTGTTAAAGGCTTGCTTGTTAAGCATCCATTCATTTCGGTCACTGAACTTTCTAGACCTGCTGTCTGCCTCAGTGTTCTCACTCCCTGGAAGGTGTGCTGCAGTAACCCAAATATTACGTTTCATGCACCACCTCCAGATGTCTCTAGCTGCACTGTCACAGTCCTTGGACTTAATACCCCCCATGTTATTCAAATAAGCAACTGCTGTTGTGTTGTCTGACCTAAGGAGGACATGAACATCATGTAAAGAAGAGCAAAAGGACTTCAGTCCAAACCCGGCTGCCAATGTTTCCAGGTAATTGATATCATTCTTTCTAGCTCTTTCCATTTCGAGATCGTTCCATCTGCCTCCTGTTTCAATGGACAGATTTGTGGCTCCCCAACCAAGCCCACTAGCGTCTGTACGCAGCTCAAGTGTAGGTCTGTTACGCTTAATTGGTGCACACTCCTCAAAGACATGATTAATCCACCATTTGAGCTCTTCTTTCCCTTCTAATGACAGCTTCATAGGTCTGTCAAAATGGCCTTTGTTAGCTTTAAGGGCGGCAATTTTGTCACGTTCTAGGCATCTGTAGAAAAGAGGCCCATGTTGGACTCCAGGGAAAGTAGCTATTATCTTCCCAATAACATGTGACACCTGCCTGATTGTGGGTCTAGTATTGTCAAGCAAGTCTGAACAGACTGTGATAATGTCCTGCATTTTCTCTTCTGGCAAGGAGATAGTCATATCACCAGTGTGCAGCTTAAACCCTAGGAATGTGAGCTCTTGTTGGGGTTCTAGCATAGATTTCTCCTCGTGGACTACGAAACCTAGCTCAGACAGGAGATTTGTGGTTGCACGTACAGCCTCCTTTGTTTGTTCTATTGACTCTCCGATAATGAGAGTATCATCAAGGTAGCCTAATACTATGTGCCCCATTTCTCTCAGTGTAGCGAAAACAGGTTTCAAGAGCTTGGTGAAAAGTCTGGGCGCTGTGCTGAGCCCATTTGGTAGGACTTTGAACCTGTAAAATTTCCCTTGCCATGGAAATTTCAAGAATTTTCTATGTTCAGTGTCAATTGGAATGGAGTAGTAAGCATCTCGGAGGTCGACTGAGGCTAGGAAATCTCCTGGGGAGATTAAAAGGGCAGCTGTATGAATGTTATCCATTTTGAAGTGTTGTACGCTCACACACTTGTTCAAATCTGTCAAATCAAGTATTAATCGAACACCCCCATTTTTCTTGGGTCGTGTGAAAATGTTTGAGAGAAATTCTCCTTCTTCATGACCACATTCTTCGATAACATTCTTAGTCAGTAAGCTTGCGATCTCTCTGTCAATACAAGCTGAATTGTGCTGGTTAGGTTTGTATTGAATGAAGGGCTTATCCCTCCTAGGGGGCATACATGCTTCTTCAAACTCAATTTTGTAACCCCTGATTGCTGCCAAAATAAATGGATCAGCTGTGATTTGGCACCATCGCCTGTAAAAAAGCCTCACTCGACCTCCGACTGCCACTGCAGTTTTCTTTGGAATACATTGCACACACGTACAAATACATTGGGGAATGCAGGTATGATCATGATGTGAATCGAAACTACCTACCTCTTTGGGTATGCTGGTAGTTATTTCTTGCGCTGCATTGGAGGCCTGTGCTGCGGAGCCTGTTGTGGGGGGCGGCTCGCTGTGCGGGGTGGTGGCTGCTTGCTGTGACCCCACTGTGGGCGCTGACCTAAAAAAGGCCTGCTACTACCGCCGGCTGTTGGTCTGTGTGTTGAGGCAGCTGAACTTGCAGTCCAGCCAGCACTTCTGTATTGTCGCTTGGAGAAAGCTGCTCCCCTGTACGGGTGGTACGTGCTAGACTGTGGCCGCGAAATTGGGTTTCTCATCACCCCTGAAGCAGCTTTCTGCTCCTCTTTGAGATCTTTCATTCTCTTTCCCAATTCATCCCCGAATAGGAATTTAGTGACGGGAGTGGAAGGTTTGCAAAGATGAGAGTAAGTGGCTGCCATGTCCGGCTTGATAAGTTCTTTCCTCAACGAATTGAGTTCAAAATTGGCATTGCACAGCAACGCCAATGTGTCCTGCTGTGTGTCGGTCAGCTGAGGTGATGGGAAGGACTGTATTAGCGCGCTCAGGCCCTTCGTCAGCGACTTCTGCACACGCTGTAACTTGGCATCTCTACTGCGTGTGTGTTGCGGTAGGTTATCCCAGATCGGGCCGTTCACCTTCGGTGTAGCGAGGTAAACACAGTTGCTCGGGGCTGGATACTTAGATGCCGTCTCTTCCAACACTTTTTCTTCTAGAGGGTGGCTTATGAGGTAAGTAGTAGAGCTGGCTAAGTCCTCGTCTACCGGTAGCCCTGTATCACCCGGCTTGGCAAATTTTGCTGCGAGAACGGGAATTTCTTGCACGTCTGCCGCGTCTGACGCAAATTCGCCTTCTTCTCTGTTGGCTTCGCCCGTGTCACGCACGTGCGGCTCCCCGCACTGTTGAAAATCAGTTTCCATAGGAATTACACACTGTCCGGCGCTGTGCGCCTCATCGTACGCCACAAAATGGCGCGAAGCCGGTTTCGGCGGCGTGGAGTTTACACTGGGCAGCGCGTCGACCACTTTACTCAGAAGACTTTCCAGTCTCGATAGTCTGTCCTCGACAACCGAGGATTTTTCGGCCGTCTTTGGGCCCTGCTTCGCTTGCGGCACTTTACCCGCCATGTTAGTACCGGGAACCGTAACCGACTTAACTAGTTTCTTTTTCGGCTTGACTTGTTTGTCTGTCGGAGGGGAACGTTCTTCGCAAACAACGTTGATGTTTCCCACTGCGCCGGGCTTAGCCGGATGATGCAGCTGTTCTTGGGGCTGTTGTGCCTCCATCACCGTAGCCACCGCGTGACTTTCGTGGAATGAGGCCGCTAGAAAAGGCTGTGCTTGCCGCCTTGCTAAGCACCGAATAATCGTTGTACGATATAGGAAGATAGCGGAATCTAAATTCCACTAACTGCTGGTTTCTAGAACCGTTAGTACCGCGAAATGCGATAAAAGATCAGAATTTTCGACTGCGATAAGGGAACTACGTTCGAATACTCGTGCGTAGAAAAGCGATATGACTGCGCGTGCGCAAAGCGGGTCTCTCAATGTAGTCTCTTTCGGAGACTCCAGAAGTAAAATTACTTTAGTGGAGGCTCACTCCAATAATTGCAAGAACACAAAGAAGTAAGGTTGAAACATAACTTCTATTCTACTCGGTTCGGTCGGCGTCTGACGATCACGAACAACTCACACAACATGTGTGTTACATAGGATGCGTCACAATAGTCTCCATTCAAGTCGATACATAACATCCCTCCCCCTTTAAATGAATGGAAGGGTTCAAAATACTTGCCGGCTGGGCAATATAACAAATAACCATAACTTCGGTATTGGTTGATAAGTAGTTCCCAAAAACTAACTTTTTTCTCTTTAACTTGCTTCCATAAATGTATACATGATGCACACTACAGGTATGTATTACGGGCTTACTCCACTTATATGTACATACAGCGATACTCTGTTCAAAATATGAACTCAGTAATTTGAATAAACTTATTTTGTAATCCTGAATGTCTTTATTATACAGGTACCTATTAAATGCTGAACATAACTATTTTGAGTTTCCTGCTGTGTTTTTCTTATTGTGGTATGACTATATTCCAAAACATAAGTTTTTGTTCTCAAAATCACTTTCATAACAGTGTCATATCATCAATATACCTATCAAACAACTAACACATATAATCATTTTTTACTTTGTACAAATTTGACTTGTACAAAACTAAGCACCTTCATGAATTAAATTTGACTTGTACAAAACTAAGCACCTTCATGAATAAACTGTCATGTTGCAATCCCTTAGTACATGCATAACAACAAACTAAATACTGTTGTACAAATGTATTCCTGTTAACTGATGGGTACATATTTTCCTGTCATGGCATAAGTTAGCTCTCTCTATCTCCAATATGTGTCACCATAAACCTATTGACTTCAACTTCAGTCAACCTTCTGCTTCTCCATTAACTATAACCAACACATAATTTACTCCATACTGAGCTTAATCCTGAAAATTGAAACAAAGTGCAGTATATTTTTTTTCCTTGTCCCAACTATGGTTTGAATAGTATAGGCACTGGTACATCAACATATGACCTTAAAAACTACTCATGATCAACTTACAGTAATTCTACAAAGCTTTGTCTCAAACAAAAATTATAACCCCTGTCTCACTTGACAAACACAAGATTAACATCACCAAATCATATATTTTCAGTACATATCTCACTACACCATTATGTTAAACATTAAGTGTTTGATTCACTTATCAAGCACTTGCAAATTATGTTCACATATAAGTCACCAACCTCTGGCGTGTATTTGGGTATAACTAACAGCATACTGAATAAATTACATGATTATAATATATCAATAACATGTGTTCGGTGTTTTTGTCCATTTGATGATGCATGTGAGTTTACTTGTACACAACATATTCTTTGAATTTACTTGGCATTTTCCTCTGCCTTTGCGAAGATCTTTGTGGTTTTGGTGTTGTGTCAGTATTTGGTGTAGATACTTCTGGTACAGTTTCAGTGTTTGATTCTATCTGAATATCCACCGTTTCTGACCTTTGTCCTACATCATTTTCAGTCGATTCTGCATTTCCATCATTTGTTTGGCTGTTTGATGGTCCTGCAACCTGCTCTTGTGGAGACTGAAGTGGATTTTCAAGAGATGACCTCGCAGGGTGTAGGATCTCACGAGGCAATTGGTTCCCGGTATCTGCTGGAATACAGTGTCTCATGCATGTGATCTACATGACGTCTCACATGACGGCCATCATCTAGCTCTATCACGTAGATTGATTCTGCGATGATCTCTACTACGTTTCCGTACAACCAGGTTGGTCCGGATGAGAAGTTCTTGACTTGGACACGATCCTGTACAGTGAACCTTCTATCCTTCCTCCTATCAGTTCGGCTTTTCATGGATGTTTGCTTGCGCTTCACATTCTTGTGTAGGTCTGGCCGGATCTGATCAAGTTTGCTGCGAATCCTTCTCTTCAGCAACAATTCGCAGGGACTATTGCCTGTAGTCTCCTGAGAAGTGAGTCTGTACATCAACAAGAACTTCTGGAGTCTCATTTCAAGGTTGTCACCGGATGTCTTTTTGACTCCTTTCTTCACTGTTTGAACTGCTCTTTCGGCAAGTCCGTTGCTTGAGGGGTGCTTTGGAGCAGTTTGGACGTGATGTATGTTGTTGTTGGTAAGGAATTTGGTAAATTCCTCTGACACGAATTGGCTGCCATTGTCACTGACAATGGTTTCTGGCAAACCGTGAGTGGCGAACAGTCTTCGAATGACAACAACAGTTGCACTAGCTGTAGCTTTACTGACACGCACTGCGTCTATCCACTTGCTGTGTGCATCCACGATTATCAAGACATCTTGATTCTCGATCTGGGCATAGTCAATATGTAATCTCATCCAGGGCTTGTCAGGGAATTCCCATGGATGGATCGGTGTGGCTGGAGGGCTACGCTGGTCTGCTTGACAGATGGGGCAAGTTCTCACTTTCCTTTCCAGTTCTCTATCGATTCCTGGCCACCACAGGTATGATCGAGTAAGGCTTTTCATCTTGACTATGCCAGGGTGTGTACTGTGTAATTCATCGATCAACTTGTTGCGCATGTCTTGGTCTGAAGGAATAACAACTCTGGAACCCCAAAGAAGTATTCCATCTTCTACTGTGAGCTCCTCCTTCCTACAGGTGAATGGCTTGAATTCATCACTCAGGTTACTCTGTGTCCACCTTTGCTGAGTGTAATGCACGACTCTCGACAACACAGGGTCTTTCCTGGTCTTGCTCCTGATTTCCTCAGCATCAACTGGTCTGGTGTCCACATCGGTGAGTAAGTTTACTCTGCACGGAGGCTGGTCATTGAACTCGGCGAAGTTGTCATTTGACCATTCCTCGGGCGATACTGTAGGCATAGGCAACCTTGACAGTCCATCAGCATTTTGATGCTTCTTTCCCTCTTTGTACACTATATCGTACTCGTAGGCCGACATGATCACATGCCATCTGGCTATCCTCGCTGATGCCATGGGACTGGCTGGTTTGTTCCCGAATATCCCAAGAAGGGGCTTGTGATCTGTTATGATGCTGAAATGCCTTCCATAAAGATACTTATGAAATTTTTTCAAGCCAAAGATGACTGCCAGGGCCTCCTTTTCATACTGAGCATAGTTTTGTTCGCTGCTTGAAAGAGTCCTGGATGCGAAAGCTATGGGCTGCTCTCTGCCGTCTTCATCTTGATGGCTGATCACGGCTCCAAGGCCATAGGGGCTGGCATCCGTTTGAAGCAATAAAGGCTTGCTGGTACTGTAGTGCGTCAACACTCTTTGACTTTGAAGAAGTCGTTTGGAGTTGACGAACGCCTTTTCTTGCTGTGGTCCCCATCGGAACTTCGGGTCAGGATCTACAGGGTTATTCCTCTTGTGGTTGCCTTTCCGAGAGGTCCCTTTGGAAGTGTATTCCGCCTTCAAAAGCTCTGTCAGGGGGGCAATCTCTGCGGTGAGATTAGGAATGAATCTTCGGTAATAACCGAGAAGTCCTAAGTACGCTTGTAACTGCGTTTGATTCACTGGCTTGGGTGCGTCCTTGATTGCATCCAGCTTCTCCTGTAATGGGCTGATACCGCTCTGGTCTATCTTGTGACCCAGGTACTGGATGGTTGGCAGCATGAAAGCGCATTTCTCTTTCTTCAGCCTAAGTCCATTGTCTGCCAAAGACTTCAGAGCTGCTTCCAGATTGGCTAGATGCTCCTCTGGTGTTCTCCCGCTGATGATTACATCATCTAGGTAGGGGTGGCACATTGGAATTTCTCCTAGTAGCGATTCCATGGTTCTTTGGAAAATTGCGGGGGCACTCGCAATTCCAAATGGGAGCCTTTTGTATCGATATAACCCCCTGTGAGTATTGATCGTAGTGTATTGCCTGGCTTCATCATCCAATTCAATTTGGAGATATGCATGCGACAAATCCAGTTTTGAATACAGCTGTCCACCCTCCAAATCCTGGAGTAGGTCCTCTAACGTTGGAATCGGATACTGTTCTAAGTCTAACAGTTTGTTTGCGGTTACTTTGTAATTGCCGCATATCCGGACTGATCCGTCTGGCTTGTCTACGACGACAATATGGCATGCTATGCTACTTGTCTTGACAGGTTCAATGACGTCCTGGGCCAGCAGTTCGTCAAGAGCTTTGTCTACTTTAGACCGTCTCGCATAGGGCACTGGGGCTGCCTTGTAGAACATTTTCTCATTTGCTCCCTCCCTGGGATGCACTTCGGCCTTGAAGTCTTTCATTTTCCCTAAGGTAGAGCAGTCGAAAACATCCTTGTTTCGTTCGAGTACATCTTCAAGGCTCTGTATCTTGTGAACCGTAGCTTCTTCCTTCTGGGTGGTCTGGTCCAGGGCAGGAAGAGTTATCAGGGGGATTGGTGAGGCTTGTAACCAATCACGACCAAGGAGGCTTACACCGTCTTCGACAACAAGTAAAGGCAACTTGTAGGTCTGACCACCAGGGGCTGGATCAGGGCTGAAACTGACATCCACTATGGCTTCACCCTTTATGGGAACTTGATCTCCAGTATAGGTGTTGAGCTTGACGTTCGTTGCTTTCAGTTTTGCACTGCCAATCGTACAAAATGTTTCTGCTGAAATGATAGTCCATGGACTGCCTGTGTCCACCTCCATGGTGATGGGCTTTCCATTCACACTAACAGAGACATGGTATGCTGAATTTTTTGCGAGTTTATTGACAGTATTATCCTTGATATGACTCATGCTTGCAGAATTTGGCGGTTCTTCAGAGTCACTGTCATAATCATTTCCTTCCAGGAAATGTGTGGACTTTTCTCTCCGCGCTTTTCTGTATGCGTGCACACTGACACATTGGCTTTGTGTGTGTCCACGCTCTGAACACTTGTGGCAAGTTTCAGTCTTGAATCTACAATCCTGTGGTAGATGATTACTGGAACCACAACGCCAACATTCCTGCCTTGTGGCTGTGCGTGTGATTGACTTGCATGTACCTTATTCACCAATTCTCCTGGACTGCATGTGGCATTCACACTTTCAGGCTCAATTGATTTGCCAATGCTTTTGATTTGTTCCAAGTCCTTATTTGCTACTTCCATAGCGGTGGCGATACTCAATGCTTTCTCATACGTCAAATTCTGTTCACTGAGAAGTTTGCGCTGGATCGTGTGATCTCTACAACCTACTACGAGGCGATCTCCGAGCATCGTATTCAAGTCTCGGAAATTACATCCTTCGCTACTCTGCCTTAGTTTGGCTACAAACTGTGGAATAGTTTCTGTGGAGGTTTGTGTGCATGTATAAAATTTGTACCTTTGCACGATTTCTGTTGGCTTGGGTGCAAAGTGATTTTGCAAGGCTTCAACACACTGTTTGTATGTTTTCTCCACTGGCTTTTGGGGCTGTAGCAAGGATCTAAGGGTATGGTATGCCTTACTTCCTAAGTTGGTTAGAAAATTGCTCTTTTCTTGTCATCATCCTTGATATCATTAGAAATCATCCATGTATCCAAAACTTCTACCCACTCTTCAAAACTATACCCTGCATCAAGCTGGGGCACTGGGCTTAAGTAATTATTGGCCATTTCTTTCATACACAAACTACCACACGTGCTCGTATAAACAATAGGCTACTTGTTTAAAACTCAATCTTAAACTATCAACCAGTACATTAACTAAACTTAATTTCTATGAACTTTAAAATTTGTTCACATTTATAACCAAATTATGTGTGGGTATAACTCTTCACGAGTCTACAGGCCTATGGCTGTGTGTCAGAAGTCACTGACTTACAAAAACTAGCATTGTGTAGGCCTAAATCTGATACACAACAAAAACAAAAGCACTCTTAATAATTAAAATCACGTGACCAAGGCTAGCACGTTAACATAGACTAGCGCACAGACTGCTTGTATATAATCAAATACTCACGATTAATGTTCTCTGACTTATTTATTTATCATGAGTTATTGTATTTTTACTAATTTCATTCATCAGGGGCATGGCATCTAAACAGCATGACTCCCATGAGCATGGCTGTTGCTGGCATGAAAACTCGACCTCATGTCATCAGTGAAGTGGCTTGTCCTTGGCTGGGGCGTTTGGCTCAACAGTCATTGACACTAGCTGGCTTCAAATTCCAGTTCAGGCGTTGTTCGCTGGTGCAGGCATCGGCATCGGCATCGGGCAGTGTTGTACAGGCATCGCCATCGGCATCGGGCAGTGTCGTGCAGGCATCGGCATCGGGCAGTGTCGTTCAGGCAGGCACGGGGAGCTAGGAGTAGGAGCGGGAATGGCTCGGCTGGGTGAGACGCTGTGACCGCTGTGACTGCGTTGGGCTCGGCGAAAGCAATACATTTAATAGGCGCAGTTCATGCACGCTCCCGCTGTATATACAAAACTGCGGCGGCAATTTGTCAGTCAGTCTGCTGTCAATGGGCTACGTAGTCGTACAAAGCTGCAATGCTCGGCTAGGGATCCAGTCGTAGTTACAACGGCTATGGCGGGCGGTGGCAAACTGCGGATCGTTCATACTCGAAAATGCATGGCTGGGGCTAAGCAATCTCGGTGGGTATCGACATGGCATGGCCGTGCACATACGCCACTAAGTCTCGTCAAATTTCTGTCCCTTGCAAGGGTCCGATAACACTAGCAGTTACTCAGCACAGGATCCCATTATCCTCGTCGCCAAAATTGTTATGTTCTTTAATTACTTTAGTGGAGGCTCACTCCAATAATTGCAAGAACACAAAGAAGTAAGGTTGAAACATAACTTCTATTCTACTCGGTTCGGTCGGCGTCTGACGATCACGAACAACTCACACAACATGTGTGTTACATAGGATGCGTCACAATAGTCTCCATTCAAGTCGATACATAACAAATATCAATTATGAATTGAAGCAAGCGGTATTACAAACATTGGTCAGTTGGTATTGGCACCATTTGAAATGCTTTTTCTCACTACCTTGAGATATCGTTTGTTTGTTTGTTTGTTTGTTTATTTTCCATCTGAGAAGATGGCTGGATAGCCTATATTCAGCTACGCTAAGCTGGTCTTACATTGTGGTCCAGTTGGATGTGAGGCGGGACCATTTCACTGGGTTAAACATCCTGCTCTTGGTTAAACAACCTGCTCTTTGCGATGAATGAATGAAGCGGGATCTTTTACGCGCGTGCGTTGTGACTCTCTTACACACGGGACCTCCATTTGATGTCCTATCCGAGGGACAGAGTGTTTCTGCCTCTCGCTGGAGGGGACGGTATGATTACACACAACATTACTTTGAGACTAATCGTTGTCTGCTACTCGGTACGATTTAACGCACGCGTATGCGAGAGCTTGTAATCAGTGATATAGTTGGCACCTGTGACGTCACGACATCCGGGCTCGTCAGCTCATTAGCATAATTCTCACCCAAAAAGTTCAATGTTTAACATGAAATTACGGGCTAAATCGTTATGAAATTTTGATTCTGTTTGCACCGCTGGGTCTTTTAGAATTAAAAGAACAACATATAAAAAAATGAAAAAACCGGCACAATGCCCTTTTAAGCACACTCACGACCTACGGCGCCATGAGAAATCCACACACGAGCAATTGGCGTATATCTGTGAAGTGTGTGGCAAGGAATATACCAGGAGAGATAGCCTGCAACGGCATCTCAAAACACATGAGGAAAGACAACGTAATGTCTACGAAGGTGGCAAGAAAGACGATGTTGGAGTTCCAACTGAAGTGAACCAAACACCGCCGGACGCCCCCGTTATCCCACCATCAAATTTAAACCAAGCACTGACCATGGTCGATATCTACGACAAACACCGGAAACTCATACAGATTCATTTCAGACTAAATAACAAAGTGAGGCACTTTTATAACTTTGAATTGCAATCCATTCATCCGAATGAAGTGATAGCTTTCGCAAATATTCGAAAGACAGAAGACGGCGTACAAAATCAACGTGGCTTCACATTTTGGCTTCATTTTAAGACACATCGAAACGCAGGAACTGCTATACCACTATGCCTCCACCAACAATCGTCTGTCTTCGTCACCCCACCAAATCACGGACTACGACTCATACCAGCCATTTATAAAGGAACTCCAACAAGCGGACTATCTGGAGTATGCCAGACACAAACGACCCAATTCAAAATGGTCAGTCCAGCGCGTGACCAATGTTTCCTTCTACGTCTACCCTCTGCGAGAATTCCCTATTGGCGTACCTTCAACCGATCTTCCCGGCTACATCACCAATAACAGAGCCATCGTGAATCATTCCCATAATCTATCGGAAAATCTGTCTTTTCCGATGTCTCGCCACTCATGTTGACACCAAGCGCAAATACCCGGAAAGAAGGACTTTGAAATATTTCCGTAGATACTCTTCCGAAAACCCATCGACTTTCCGCTGTGTGAAACTTCAACAGCTGGATGAGATTAAAGAAACATTTCGACTAAACATCGTGGTCTATGAATTGGTCCCCAGAGAAGACGACCCAGCTGAACGCAAGGAAAAGCCAATCGTGGCACGCCTCGTCAGAAGGAGCCTAAACAATTACTCGGACATGATGTACCTGAACTTACATGGAAACCATTTTGTATACATTGCCGACATGAAACTATACTGTAAGCATTATGAATGCCGGAAATGTGGAAAACTCTGGAACAACTGACGCGTCATGAGTCTCGATGCGAAGAAGGCGGAACACGCACCGTGTATTCTGGTGGCAATTACGTCACTCCGCCCACTGTCTTCGAAGACTTAGACGGAGAAGGGATCCTATACGTACCTGCTAAAAAGAGATACTTTCCTTTCTTCGCTGTGTATGACTTTGAGTGCTATCTACAGCACTGTGACAACGTTCAAGACACCCCGATGATGGAATTTGTGCAGGAACACGTTCCCATGAGCGTGTCAGTCACCAGCAATGTGATGGGTTATGCATCTCCCCATTGCTTCGTCTCCTCCGACCCTCATGATCTCCTCGCCGACATGATTGCATATCTCCACGAAATCAGTCACAAAAGTAGAGATCTTGGCTGATCGATTCTCCTCCACCTTCAGTTAAATCGATGAAAAATCGATCTCATCAAAACGATGGCTGACTCATCAAAGCATAAGTATCCTTCTGATAAACCCATTCCTCAAATTAAAGTCTCGTGCGACTAAAACAACGAGTACTTGCGTATATTGGCGAACTACCCGTCATAGGCTTCAACAGCGGCAAGTATGACATTAACGTCGTGAAAAAATATCTATACCTCGAGCTCCTGACTACAGATACTATTTCCTTTGTCGTCAAGAGGAATAATAACCACATGGCCATCAAAACAGAGAGTCTACTCTTCCTTGACATTGTCAACTATCTGGCACCCGGCTTCTCTTACGATGTATTTCTAAAAGCTTACCACTGTTCACAGACGAAGGGATATTTTCCTTATGAATAGTTCGACTCTCCTAAAAAAAAACTTGACCACCCAAGCTTGCCACCACATGAAGCTTTCTACTCTCGTCTAAAAAGTTCTAACATAACATCTGACGAGTATGCCTACTGTCGACGCGTTTGGGACGAGTGTAATATGCGCACCATGCGAGACTTTCTCGTATGGCACAATAAACGAGATACACAACCTTTTGTCGAAGCTGTAGAAAAGATGATTAATTTCTACAAAGAGAGGGCAATTGAAATGTTCAAGGATGGGATATCCCTCCGCAACCAACTTCAGCCTGATTCACAATAACGATGCAGACCTGTTCCGAATCATGAAGGCAAATCTCGTTGGCGGTCCATCATTGTGTTTCACAGATACCACGAGAAAGGTGTCACCAAAATACGCTGTGGCAAAACTTGTCAGAAGGTGGTAGGGTACGATGCTAATGCATTGTATTTGTGGGCTATCATGCAGGAGATGCCTACTGGACCATATACAAGGCGTCAGTCTCAGCATCAGTTTAAACGAGAATCTCGACGTCCAGTCGCCCAAGAGTGGCTAGGCTATACAGCGTTTTAAAGGGAGTTTACATTTAGCATGCCGGAAATAACAGTGAAAAGAGGATTGGACCAAGAAACATACCCGTGGATGGTTTCAACGCTTCGTCCAACACTGTCTACCAATTCCACGGATACTGGTGGCACGGCCACAATTGCCGCCTGACGCAAGGAAAAGACTTCAACGAAAGGCGAAAACGGTGTATGACCGATCTTCTTACCGAGACGAAGGCTACCAGCGATTACATCAAGGAGTGGATGGTTACAACCTCGTTGAAATTTGGGAGTGCGATTACCGGGAGAAACGTCAAAATGATGCGGACCTGCACGAGTTTCTCTGTCACTACAACAGAACACTTGACAAGAAATATCAAATGACTGAACGTGCTATATTGGACGCTGTTAAAACCGATACGTTTTTCGGAATCGTAGAATGCGACATCTATGTTCCCGATCGTCTCAAGGATAAATTCTCTGAGATGTGTCCTATATTTAAGAACGCAAACATCGCAAGAGATGACATCGGGGAATTCATGAAAGCGTTCCTCAAATGGTACCTACAGCATGGACTTGTAGTATCAAAGATCCATCAAGTCGTCGAATAGACACTACAGCGATAGTTCCAAGACTTTGGCGAGGTGGTCTCAAATGCTCGACGCGACGGTGATCGGGATAAAAACAAAGCTGTTATCGCAGACACCATGAAATTGATCGGCAATTCGTCATATGGTAAAAACATCACCAACAAAGAGAGGCATCGCACCGTGAAAGTCGGCAATTTCATGGACGCATCAAAGTATGTGCAAGATATCAACTTTCGGGATGCTGTTCCTATCAGTGACGACTGTTACGAAATTGAGATGGCGAAGAAGACTATCACGGAGAATTTGCCCATACAGATCGGTCTCTTTGTATATCAATACGCGAAGCTCCGCATGTTGGACTTTTACTACAGGTTTCTGGTCAAGTACTTGGATCTTTCTGATTTTCAGATGTGTCAGATGGACACGTACGGACTCGGCCTACATGGCTCTTGCCGGGAATTCCATCAAAGTCCTCATCAAAGCAGATATGCGAGAGGAATTTAAACAGGACAGGCGCAACTGGTTGCCGCGAGGTGACACCCAAGAACATGCTCGTTACGACAAACGAACACCCGGTCTGTTCAAGGTTGAGTGGGTAGGAGATGGTATCACTGGACTTTGTAGCAAAACCTACTACTGTTTCAAAGACGCTTTCATAATTTCATTCATAAATCAATTTTTTTTTCAGTAATATCATAGAAAATATCAATATACAGATTACAATATATAGGATTCAAAGAAAGAAAATAAATGTGTAAATTAATTGCAGTATACAGAATATGACCAGTATCGTATTACCAAATTTGCAATTACCGCAAAAAAAAAAAGAAAGAAAAGAAAGTAAACACTTTTTCAAGTTAATATTTTTCATAGAAGATTTGAGTAAAAATGAATGTTACATATACCATATTAAAGGTAATCTAATATGCTATCTACCTGGTAGGACAGTATAAAAGGAAGCTTTACAGTTGAGTGAACGAATTCATATTTGTCCTCCAAAGCACAAATGTAAAAATTGCAAAAAAAAATGGTATGTTGTCATTAATATACAAATGCCTTTCAAGAAAATGATAACAAGAGACCATTTCAACACAATGAGAGACATGAATGAAATAGCAAAAGTAAGCTTTCTTAGTCTTGCATCTCGTTATAACCTCAAACAAAAACAAAGTGGAAAGCTAAACTGTCGATTCCAACTTCAAATGACGTAGGGAGTAAAGCCAAAAAGGTGATAAAACGGACAGAATTTCTTTATTTGGGAATTTATGAATTCGTAAGACAAATTCAGGAACACAATATTACTTTCAAATGTTCTGATTTGAAATAACAATTAGAACTTGTACCATTATTGTGAATATTGCTTCTTCTCTCATGCCATTTGAATTTGGATTTGACCGAAGATTCTTCATTTAGCTCTATTATTTCTAGCCTTTCTTATCTTTGGGGCTACGAAGACATTATATTAATCATGAGTCTATTTTCGCAAATTAATTTTTTTTTTAAACAATGTGATAAATTTGTCTTTTGTAAATTGTCATTGTTATGTGGAAGAGATCACTAATTTTACGCATGAATGACAACTTGTTCGTTTTTGCAATTTTTACTTTTGTGCCTTGGAAGAAAAAAACGAATGTGTTCACTCATGCGTAAAGTTTCTATTCTTATTGACCTACCAGACTGATAGCCAATTAAATTCCCTTTCATATGGTTTATAATACATTAATTTTTAGCAAAATGTTGTAGGAGAAATATTACGTGGCAGCCCAGTAAACTTAAAAACATAATTATATTTCATTTAGCAGAACGGGGAAAAGACCTGAACATATATAGTGCATTATGTTTTATATTCTAGCGTATAGGTACTGATAAAGATACGGTAAATTATGATTAAGATAATAACAGGGTGATGGTTAAAAAAAAATGTGATGATGAAGTCGATAGCGATGAAAGGGATGATGAAGGTAATGGGGATAAAATAAAATGGTAGGCACAGAAACATTCTGTATATTTGCTCCACTTTTAAGTCTTATTCACAGGAAAAAAAAACACGGATCAAAGCAAAACAAATTCTATATTTACAAATTGTAGTCTGACAGAAACATAATTTTCATTATGCAAAATTTGCTTTAATAACGACAAACACATAACTGTGAAACTGCAAGACAACAAAATTAGTTGCATTTATATAGGTTTTCCCGATCAATTTCATACTTTTGTCAGTCAAGTTCCTATTCCGAGCATTCAATTTCACGGTTTCCACGCTCGCAGCACTGAATCAGCAACCAAATTCAAATCCGGTCATTCGAATTCACTATCAGACTCATTCAAATTCACTGCTGTAGCATTCAAATTTAAGAGAGGAGCACGCATTTCAGCAATGAGCATACAAATTCATCTCAAGCTTGCGACGGATTTTCATCGGTCATTCAAATTCATGAATAGGCAACCATGTTCCCAATATCTGCATTTAATTTAAAAGTAGCCTTGAATCTGGTTAGTGTGGGGCTGTGTGTGTGTTTTTTTTTTTTTCATTTAGCTTTGAATATATTGGGTTTTATGATGAAGATTACTTATTTTGCAGTATAGGTCCACCTGTTCATTCTAAAATTTGAACTCGTGCTTAACATAACATAATAGGGAAGGTTGACTGACACCTTCGAACAAAGAGAACTTCGACTACATTGAGACTGATAAAATGAACATTTTATACCTCTTGTATGTTGTTTATTGCTATCTTATTGATTTACTTTTGCGGGACTACGTGAGATCATTGTGTGTCAGTTTGTCTTTAAATCGATGCATTGTCATTGTGTGGTTAGTGTTGGCACTGGCGTAGCCAGGGGGGCGATGGGGGCGGTCCCCCCCCCCCCTAAGATTTGGACCGGGGATTTGGGAGGCGAAAAAAAAAATGCGTGTATACTGTATGCATGCACATGAAGCGGGTCTCCTTTGCAACCTTTCATCAAATAAGATATTTTTTTGAATGTTTCACTCAAAGTGTGCACCAGATCGTTGAATTTCAATTCAAAATATGCAAAATCTCTCGTGCTTGGGAGAGGGTATCCCCCTCCCAAACCCTCCCCCTCTGTGCCTCTTTCCCTAGCTTAGTACACTTTGTAGATTTACACACACACAAAAAAAAATGAATAATTCTGAGTGCACAAGACTTATCACTTGTATTCCGAAAACTCAAGGTTCCCTCATGTACAAGGGGAATTTCCCCTTCTAATCGACCCTTTCCTCCCTCAGCCCCCTCCCCCATCAGTTTTTTTTTTTTTTTGTGATTTCCAAAATGTTGATTCCATCAAATATGCGTATACGAGATATCTCAATAAAGGGTGGAGATAACACTCGCCCACGCCTTCTCCCTGCTCGACCGCCCCCCCCCCCCTTCCGCCATGCATAGAAGTAGACTGTGGCTAATCCCAGATCGCTTTATTTCAATTCTAAAAACGCAAAAGCTCCGCGAGCGGGAGGGGGAATCCCCCTTCCCCTAAGCTCTACCTCACTAGACTTTATACACATTCGGAATAAGAGCTAAATTCCGTGATTTTAACACTTCGATGAAAAAGTATTGCACCAAAAATTTGCACCAGATCGCTGAATTTCAGGTCTGAAAACGCAAAATCACCTTCGTGTGGGAGGGGATATGCCCCTATCTACACCCTCGTGTGCATGCTTTTTCTGTTTGATTGCTGAACTGCAGACAGCGTTCATGATATTCAGTGCAAGAATTAATACAATAAGATTATTTAAATGATATACCATTTTATAGGCAAATTGTTCAATAATAATCTCACTAAAATATACTGCAACCTTAAACAAGTGGGACTGTTTCAACTCGTTAAAAACACGCAAAAACATGCATCAAATTGCACCACTTGCAACATCATAATGCAAAAAGTTCTCACCGTGGGAGGGGGACACCCCCCTCCCACACCCTCCCCTCCCCCTTCGCTCGCTCCGCTCGCTCGGGTTCAGTCGCGTTCATGATATTCAGTGAAAAGAATTAACACAAGAAGTGTATCTAAATTGTACCATTTTATAGGCAAATTGTTCAATAATAATCTACATCAAAATATACTGCTACCTTAAACAAGTGGGACTGTTTCTCGTCGATAAAACGCGCAAAAACATGCATCAAATAGTTGCAACATTTACAACATCAAAATGCAAAAAGTTCTTACCGTGGGAGGGGTGACACCCCCCTCCCACACCCTCCCCTCCCCCCTCGCTCGTTCCGCTCGCTCGGGTTCAGTCGCGTTCATGATATTCAGTGAAAAGAATTAACACAAGAAGTGTATTTAAATTGTACCATTTTATAGGCAAATTGTTCAATAATAATCTACATCAAAATATACTGCTACCTTAAACAAGTGGGACTGTTTCTCGTCGATAAAACGCGCAAAAATATGCATCAAATTGCACCATTTACATCAAAATGCAAAAAGTTCTTACCGTGGAAGGGGGGAAACCCCCTTCCACACCCTCCCCTCCCCCCTCGCTCGCTCCGCTCGCTCGGGTTCAGTCGCGTTCATGATATTCAGTGAAAAGAATTAATATTGAGAAGTGTGTTTAAATCATACCATTTTATAGGCAAATTGTTCAATAATAATCTACACTAAAATATACTGCTACCTTAAACAAGTGGGACTGTTTCACGTCGATAAAACGAGCAAAAACATGCATCAAATTGCACCATTTGCAACATCATAATGCAAAAAGTTCTTACCGTGGGAGGGGGGACACCCCCCTCCCACACTACCACCCTCCCCTCCCCCCTCGCTCGCTCCGCTCGCTCGGGTTCAGTCGCGTTCATGATATTCAGTGAAAAGAATTAACACAAGAAGTGTTTTTAAAATTATACCATTTTATAGGCAAATTGTTCAATAATAATCTACAGGCTAAAATATACTGCTACCTTAAACAAGTGGGACTGTTTCACGTCGATAAAACGCGCAAAAACATGCATCAAATTGCACCATTTACAACATCAAAATGCAAAAAGTTCTCGCTTCGCTCCCTCGCAGACTAACCGCCCCCCCCCCCCCCCCCAATATCAAATCCTGGCTACGCCGTTGAGTGTTGTCTGTATGCAGTGTCATCAAGGAATATGATTAGATTGTCGATGTGTTGTTTGGATGCACTGCTGATTGGACCTTGAAATTTAACATTTATTGAGATGAAAACAAAAAGAATACATGAACACAGATCGATGTAACACATTTAAACCAACTATGATTACACCACTCTCACAGAAGTATATGCAAGACTTCGAGGGTTGTGTATGCCCTTTGTCCTTTCTTTTTAAAAAAAAAAAATGTCTACTCCATTTTCCCCGTTAAATTGATTGCACGAAGTAAAAACTTGATCGCTTGACAATGAAATTGAATGCGCCAAACACGTTCATCGGAACTATCACATCGCTGTCGCGGGAATTTCAATGCACGAGTAGGAAATGCAATGCTCCCATTTGGAAATTGAACGCCAAAGCGTGAATTTGATTTGACGAAAGCGAAATAATACGCCCATAAATGAAATCCATCGCTCGGATTCCGAATTTGAATGACAGAATATTTTTGCGTGCGTGCGCTGTGTGAATTTCAATGCACAATAATGAATTTGAATGACAAACGCATGAAATTGGCCGGGAAAACCTATATTACAGGATATATCTTTCAGGACATATCTTACAAATTTGGTCACACCATAATTCATGTGCCTACAGTGTGAATAGTATTATATATTTCGTAGAACAAGAGATCGCTTAACTTTAGCGATGAGTTGATTTGTATAATAACGTGCACAATTCATTTGCTTATTTCATTAAACCGTCCCGTCACGTCAGGATTGTCGTTAAAGCCGTCAGTTTTACGCTACACCACATTACACCATTTCTGACCGTGCATCACAAAACCAAAAAAAAAGTCGCACCCCTTGGTTTTACGCGAGGATTCAAAAAAGGCAAAACAGGCCAAACAGAGTCAATTTTGATTTATTCATATTTTCTGAAAGAGTTGAGATCACATAATTACGTCTTAGAGGCCCCTTTTCATTTCTTGAAAATCCTTTCTACACTCTTCAATTTTAACTCTAATATATTTTGAAAGGATAATCCTGCAGATTTGAAGGTTGACATTAATAATGGATAGAATGTATCAATAAAGCAGGCTTAATTTCAGCAAAATCTGACAATCCCTTTATTGTTGTTGCTCTAGTGGTTTACATCCTGTTTTTGTCCCATTCATCGTATAGGTAGCACGGTTTGGAATAAAGATTAAGCACTTGAATACATCCTGTACTTTAGAGCCTCTTTTCTCAGTTCGCATTTTTCCAAAGTGTGTGCTTTCTTTCCAATATTTAGGTAGGTTAGGAGAGTCTATTTGAATTGAGTTATACATCATTATAAAGCTTAGAGTTTTCTCTTTCAGAGTCTGCCCCTTAACTTAAAAATCTCTTTCTGGCGACTTTTTGTTGGTTTTGTGATGCAGAGTCACATTTAATCGTCAAGTTTACACTGTAGCAGCATTGTTATTATTTGTTTATGATGTCGATCATCGCATCATCGTTTCACACTGAATAACAAAAATCCATGTTCAAAGAAATTATGTGCGTTGAAAGATTTATTGATGCTGATGCGTTTACACTGCGATTTAGCCCGGAGTAACCAGTTTTCATTTGTAGCAGAGGTTACAGGGTTCCTTATTTAATGGATTAACATGAAAGAAAAACAAAAACACGTGATGACAAGAGAAAAATGGTGTTTGGGAACTTTTAAGACGAAAAGGTCGCCACCGCCAGTTAAATGTGATTACCACATCCCACTAAAAATTTCTTTTCATACATATTCAAAGTTCTCAGTCATTGCTTTTTTACGTCAACTCGCCTTGACCTAGAGTGTTTGAACACAGCCACAATGAGTACGTTGACAAGAACGATGATGAGACCGACGCCGATCATTTCGAAGACGACTGTGTAGGAATGCGTGACGTCAATGATGTGTCCTACCGATAGAAGCACAAAAGGAAAACTACAGTGGTTCCTGTATTGCTCTATGAGGGCACAAATTTAAAGTTAGTTGCACAAATAAACTTAGGTGATTTCCCTTTAAAGCCCGACTATATAACGAGCCATTTTGTGTCCACACAAGAGAATTATTGATTTTCTCATCGCATTGAAAAATAATAAATGTTTTTTGCATTTTTTGTTTTGTTTGTAAGTTTTACGTTTATATGTGTGGTGATTCGCACGCCGGCCCCTGGATGATCTGACGTTCAATATGAATCCGGCCCTAACGCAATGTTCAACAGGTTTCTCTCAAGGGTATTAGTATTTCATTTAACTTGAAACTGCTGTATTCAAATCTCTGAGAACTATACCTGTTTTTTTTAAAGGTGCTGAGGTGACAATTTGAGAAGCCAATGCAGTGTTTGATGCAAATTCACATCGGCCTACTTGAAGATTAAAAAGAATCGACCAATCATTTCGATTGAGGTACATAAAAGGACTGAAAGGACGGAAAGGATTGAAAGGCATGTTTGGGACTGTATACTGCATGCATTCAAATGCGGGATTACCTTTACAGATAAATGTTGCTTCTTCTTCTTCTTCTTCTTCTTCTTCTTTTACTCTGCCGCTACACCCCTAACCCTATCCCCTCCCCTCCGTGCCCCTTCCTAGTGCCGTAGTACACACAGGAAACAACAACAACAACTTCCTGTCCCCTGCATGTCAACACATTTTGCCGGAGTCATTCCTGAACACCTTCACTTGGTTAAGCGACTGTACCTGCTAAAGTGTCTCCTGTTGTGATTCCTACTCCGGTTACAAATGTAGAAACAGTCAGGGCAGCGGGCATGTTCTCCTCGTGCAAAACCACTGTCTTGGTAAGAATGGGTGTACAAGCATTAAGAGCGAACAGACACATGGCTTGAATGAAAGTCATCAGGGCTTGGTAAGTGAAACTGTCATTCAAGGAGGCGACAAAGAATGCAGTAGAACTTAAGCTGCAGGAGATCAAGATGACATATTTTGCATCGTACCCTGTCCGTATCAGCACAATGAGTATCGTAAGTCCTATCGCTCCAGCAAGTCCAGAAAGGCTGGCGAGATACACCGCTCGTGAAGGCTCAATGCCAAGCCACACCAAACGGGGGATTAAGAAGAGATACCACACATAGAGTACAAAGTATATTACAGTTATTGCTGGAATTGTAGAAGCGAAAAGTGGTTCGGTGAAGAAAATGTTTTCCTTTATTTTCCTCACAAATGAAGACGAAATATTCCAAATCGTTTCTTTGATAGAGTCATCTTTGTAACTGTAGATCTTTCCTTTTCTTGGAAACACGCTGCTATCTGCTGACTCTCCTGACAACTGACTGTACTTCGTAGCAGACGACCTTACATCGACCATCAGATTATCTCTTGGTGGTCGAATGACAGCTCCACAGACGACTACATGTAGGGCAATTCCGCCGAGAATGAGAAATGCTCCGTCATACCCGTAAGCCTCTAGACTTTTCTCAATGATCAGAGGTAGACAGAGTGCTCCAGCACATTTTCCGTAGATAGTGGCAGCGTTCACGATGGCGAATGACTTCGGAAAGTATTCATTGAGAGTGATGAACAAAGACAGATTGACGATAGACATTCCAATACCTGCATCATTGCGTGAAAGGGAAGACATGCGGCATAGAAAGAATTGTATTAATCCTACTGCCAACGTGTCATTTTATCATTTCATTTTTTGTCAACCCAACTCTTTATTCATGAACATTGAGAACTGTTCCCCACGACTCCATTCCCAGAAGCTCACTATACTGGACAGTTTACGCCTTTTTTGAACTTCATACGTGTACGATGCGATTATGTTAATGATTATGTCTTCTGGCAGCATAACACACCAATTCAACCTTGGGAATTTCAAATACCTTCATATGTTTCCTTCATATTCCTCTTGTTGCCTTAAATGCAATTGGACAAAAGATATACATTTTTTTTTTTCATATATGCGTGTGTACGTGATTTTCGCATCTTCAGGAAAAGCGTCCCATACTGAGCTTAAAAAAAAATAATAAAATAAGCGTAACACCACCACTCATTCCCAACTGTTTATCAGTTTCGATTTTGTCAAATGTCATGAGCTCTCACACACACATACAAACACACACACAAAAGAGAAGCAAAGAAAAACGACATGAATGCAGGAGAAAAGAAAACGAAATATTCTCATAGCATGATTATAAGTAACAACAACTCTTCTTCTTCTTCTTCTTCAAATTGCACTGAACAAGTATGATGACATAGGAGGATCACATATTTCGTGTTTATATTTTTCCTTCTTCTTCTTCTTCCGTAAATAGTGCACCCTTCAGGATCTGCGGACAGGGTCTGCAACTCAGCACACACAGAAAAAGATTTTACTTCTTAGATTAATTTCATATCACTTTTTTTTTTATTTGTAATATTGTAAAAGACCAATCAACATAACGCTTGGATAATTTGTGGTTATTTTGGTTGCTTTAGCTTATTCGGTTTTATACACCACCATAATGTGTAGGATATCCTCGGAAAAAACAAACAAACAAACAAACAAATAAACAAACAATAACATCAATACAAATTGATGGAGTTAACCCGAGAACTTTGGCATTATTTACACGGTGAACACGGGCGAAGATACGGGTTACTCGCAATACAAAAACATTGTTTATATTAAATCAATGGGATCCCTGCTACCGAAGGCGGCAATGTTTGAAAGGTATAGCTTTTATCCAAGCCAGAATGCTAAAGTATGACATATACTGCTTCTACGTTCATGAACCTGAAGAGTTTATCTTAATTCGCTTCTTGCATATCGACAAAAATTCAGCCTTGCTAGTAGACCACGATTAAAGAACAGAAACGCTATTAATGAAACACTATGCTATAACTGGAGACCTGGAAGAAAGAGGATCCGGAACCTAGCTAGTACAAATTAACATGGATTTGAGAAAATATATCGACGGTAAGGAATAAATTCGACTCAATTCAATAGTTTGTTTATTTCCATTAAAAATATGATACAAAGCGGTACATGTGTCAATGCGACTTTCATCCAGCATGTGTCCAGTTGCGAAGGACAGGTCATCGAAGACAGTAAAATATATGCACGAATGGTTTTATCATGTTAGTAGCTCCATGGTTTTATAGCGAAAAGGGGACTGTGCACACTATGCCATTGCAACAAAATGAAGAAATAATCATAATGATGTAAATTACTGTTCCACTAAAAAGCTAAGCTTGTAGTATAGGACTTGGAACACTGAAAAGAAAACTAACAGCTAACACCAATATACCAAAACGATGTATTTATGTACCATTGTGTATTTGGTCATTGGTATGTATTATACATATATATATATATATATATATATATATATATATATATATATATTAAACGAGGAAACAGGAGCAAGGAAGAATGGAGAAGGAAAAGGAAGAGGAAAGGAATGGAAGAGGTCTGTGGACACGCTACTCAAAATCTCAAGGACAGATGAAAATAATGGAGGATTTTAAAAAACATCACAATTAATCAGTAGTGTTAACTGGTATATGTCAGGTATGTGGAAAACATTTTTTTTTTCTGTATAATTTGAATGTCATTGATAGATTCTTTTAAACTGTTATCTAAGTTATTCCAAAATCTGGATCCAGGATATATATTATTCTTTCAAAATTTTTAGAAATCGAAGTCAATAAAGATATTGGTCTGTAATTGTTAACATCATTCTTCTCGCCTTTCTCACAAAGGAATAATTTTTGCAATCTTCATGTTATCTGGTACAGGTCCAGTCGTGAGCGATAGATCAATACTGTGTACTAAAGTTTCTATTATTTTTGAGGAATTATATTTTTGACAAATAATCATCAATTGTAATTCAATTCCAAATCTTTCAAATTATGAACAATCTTAATCACTTCTTTATTATATGTGGGGTCCAAAAATATAGATTTGGGATTAGGTATATCTAACAAATCATGACACACTTTACTATATATAGATGAAGGGATATTTTGTGATAAAATTTTCCCAATCGATGAAAAGAAATCATTTAAAATTTCAATCATACCAGCGGGTACATTTACTTGAGGTGTTACCCCATAGCATTTCTGAAATACTAGACCCATCATTACATGTATCCATAACATTTGTTATTGTTGTTGTTTTCCAAGTATTCTTAATATCATTTTTATATTTGGTTATCTTGTTTACATTAAATCATCTCTTTTGTGTACGCAATAAATTAGGGAGCGTATTTTTACAGGCCACATTACTATGTTTGTATATTTTTGTCAGTGGGGTTGCATCTATACTTTATCTTTGTGTTATTTATCTTCTTCTTTATCTTTTCTTCTTAACTTGTTTATATGTTTAATGTAGGCTGAAGCAACAAATTTAAGATAATATTTCAGACTTATGTCATTCCAATTCATGAATGCGCATTCAAATTCACACAGCGCACGCACGCTACAATATTCGGGCATTCAAATTCAGAATCCGAGCAAATAATTTCATTTATGTGCGCTCTTTTTCGTTTTCGTCACATCAAATTCACGCATGTGCGTTCAATTTCCAAATGCGAGCACTGCATTTCCTACTCATGCATTCAAATTCGCGCGGTAGTCCCGATGAGCTTGTTTGGGGCGTTCAATTTCATTTTCAGACGATCAATTTCCTACTTCGTGCGATCAATTTAATGAAGGAAATAGAATACATTTTTTGAAGAATGGGGTAATCTTGGTAATGGGATGAGAAAGGGGCGAATGTTTCTCATAAAACATGCGAAGAGGTATACACAACACAGGGCTATATGCATTTAATTATGTTTAATGCCTCTGTATTGTTCTGTGCTCGTGTATTCTTGATTTTCATATCAAGAAATTTTGAATTACTAGTATGAGGTCCAATCAGTAGTGTATCCAAACAACACGACAATTTAAACAAAGTCCTTGGTGACGCTGCATGAACTAAAAAAAAAAGGACAACACTATCCTCACAATGTATCTTATCTTAAGACAAACTGAAGCACAATTATGACTTCACGAAGCTCCGCAGAAGTACACCAGTAAGATATCAATAAACAACAAGACGTATACAATGTTTGTGTTATCAGTTTCAATGTTTTTCTTTAAGGTGTCAATCAACCTCCCCTATTATGCCCGTTCGTATACAGTGCCTGATGTGACTTTACTATTGCTGCCACTTTACCCTCGTCATCCTCGTGAAGTTAAAATTAATGTTAGAATGAACAGGTGGACATATACGGCAAAATAAATAACTTCATCAACAAGCCCAACCTACTCAAAGCTAAGTGAAAAAGACACGCATACACTACCCCAAGCTAACTAAATGTAAGACTTAAAAAACATGAATGCACTCATTTTTGAACATGGTTGCCTTTTCATGCATTTGAATGACTGACGAAATTCCGTCGCTGGCTTGAAATAAATTCGAATGCTCATTGCTGAAATGCATGCTCCTATCTTGAATTTGAATGACGCACATGAACAAGTGATTGCTCCGATAGTGATTTGAATGAACGGATTATGAATTTGATTGCTGATTCAGTGCTGCGAGTGTGGAATTAAAAAATAAAATGCTCGGAATATGAACTTGAATGACAAAAGTATGAAACTGACCGGGAAAACCTATATTACGGGTCTTACCCTTCTGATATGTACGCCTAGTGATAATGACTCTACTTGAAGTAAGGGGAGGTAATCGGCCTAAACCCCTGAAATAAACGAACCCTTACATCATAGTAGGCCTGCATCTGCATTTGTGCTTTATCATTCTCTACAAGAGCCTGGTTTCATGCATTATGTACTTTATTATTTTGCCACTCCCCTTACTGCCTGTGTACACACATACATATATGTGACCTTGCACTACAAAACCAACAAAAAATCGCCAGACATGGATTTCCAGTTAAGAGCATAGTCTGAAAGAGCAGACTCTAAGCTTTAAAATGATGTATAATATTGGAAAGAAAGCACACACTCAAGGACAGTGTA